>NC_069502.1:819788290-820042833 GCF_027579735.1 Bombina bombina
GCCCTTAAAAGGGCCTTTTGCGGGGCATGCCCCAAAGAAATCAGCTCTTTTGCATTTAAAAAAACATACAATACCCCCCCACAACATTACAACCCACCACCCACATACCCCTAATCTAACCCAAATTCCCCTTAAAAAACCTAACACTAAGCCCCTGAAGATCTCCCTACCTTGTCTTCACCACGCTGGGTATCACCGATCCGTCCAGAAGAGGGTCCGAAGTCTTCATCCTATCCGGCAAGAAGAGGTCCAGAAGAGGCTCCGAAGTCTTCATCCTATCCGGCAAGAAGAGGACATCCGGACCGGCAAACATCTTCATCCAGGCGGAGTCTTCTATCTTCATCCATCCGGCGCAGAGCGGGACCATCTTGAAGCAGCCGACGCGGATCCATCTTCTTCCGGCGACTCCCAACGAATGAAGGCTCCTTTAAGGGACGTCATCCAAGATGGCGTCCCTCGAATTCCGATTGGCTGATAGGATTCTATCAGCCAATCGGAATTAAGGTAGGAAAAATCTGATTGGCTGATTGAATCAGCCAATCAGATTCAAGTTCAATCCGATTGGCTGATCCAATCAGCCAATCAGATTGAGCTCGCATTCTATTGGCTGATCGGAACAGCCAATAGAATGCGAGCTCAATCTGATTACGAAATAAAATAAATCTTATTAAATAAATTAATCCTATTTAAAACTAAGAAGCTATTAAATAGTTATTAACTATTTAATAGCTATTGTACCTGGTTAAAATAAATACAAAGTTGCCTGTAAAATAAATATAAATCCTAAAATAGCTACAATATAATTATTATTTATATTGTAGCTATATTAGGGTTTATTTTACAGGTAAGTATTTAGTTTTAAATAGGATTAATTTATTTAATAAGATTTATTTTATTTCGTTAGATTAAAATTATATTTAATTTAGGGGGGTGTTAGGGTTAGACTTAGGTTTAGGGGTTAATACATTTATTATAGTAGCGACGAGGTCCGGTCGGCAGATTAGGGGTTAATAAGTGTAGGTAAGGTAGCGGCGACGTTGGGGGGGCAGATTAGGGGTTAATAAATATTATGTAGGTGTCGGCGATGTTAGGGGCAGCAGATTAGGGGTACATAGGGATAATGTAGGTTGCGGCGGTGTGCGGTTGGCAGATTAGGGGTTAAATTTTTTTATTATAGTGGCGGCGATGTGGGGGGGGGCCTCGGTTTAGGGGTACATAGGTAGTTTATGGGTGTTAGTGTACTTTAGAGCACAGTAGTTAAGAGCTTTATGAACCGGCGTTAGCCCATAAAGCTCTTAACTCCTGACTTTTTTCTGCCGCTGGAGTCTTGTCTTTAGAGTTCTAACGCTCACTTCAGCCAAGACTCTAAATACCAGCGTTAGAAAGATCCCATTGAAAAGATAGGATACGCAATTGACGTAAGGGGATCTGCGGTATGGAAAAGTCGCGGCTGGAAAGTGAGCGTTAGACCCTTTCCTGACTGACTCTTAATACCAGCGGGCGGTAAAAACCAGCATTAGGACCCCCTAATGCTGGTTTGGACGGCTAACACAGAACTCTAAATCTAGCCGTAAGTGTTTGTGTGTCATGTCTGTGGGAAGCAGGACACAGATATTGTATGTGTGCCCCATGTGAGGGTTGCAGGTCAGAGGTGAGTGTACGTGAGAGATGTGTCTGCAGGAAATAGGACACAGGTGAGTGTACATGTCTGATGTGCATGTTCACTAATAAAGTTTATTTTACATATTATATATTACCTTTTATATAAAATGACAATCTTGTCTTCATTACAAGTAAATAATATAAAAAAATAAAACTGAATGTTTTGTGCACATAAGCATTAAGTATTTAAAGGGACACTCAAGTCAAAAATAAACTTTTATGCTTCAGAAGGAGCATGCAGTTTTAAGACACTTTCCAATGTACTTCCAACTTTATAACACTTTGCAGTCTTTTTATATACACACAAACTCACCGGGTATAAATATAATAGTCTATGATTGGCTAATGTGTGTCACATGATACAGAGGCGGAAAAAGGGGAGAAAAAATAAATGTGAGTGCTTATTTGAAATTCAGAGTAGATGTTATTGCCTTTTTTATTATGCATTTGTTAATTATGCAAGTGTACTGTATTTAGTGTTCCTTTAAGTTGCATATTAACCCTTTCCTGTGATGTAAATACTCTTAGCCTTTTTTAAGCAAATTCGTTAACTGTGGTGGTTTGATGTTATTTTGGAGATTTGTCACAAGTTGATATCCTTTTGGTTTATCTGTATTGGGGTCTTTAAAGGGACATAATACTCAGATGCTAAATCACTTGAAACTGATGCAGTATAACTGTAAAAAATATTACCTGGGCATCTCTATGTAAAAAAGGAAGATATTTTACCTCACAATTTCCACAGCTCAGCAGAGTAAGTTCTGTGTAGAAAGTTATACACGGCTGCTGCCCAGCTGCAGGTAAAAAAAAAAATGAAGAAATTAACTGCAGCCAACCAGCATCAGCAGTGCTAAGGTCATGAACTCTTTTACTGTGATCTCATGAGATTTCACTTAACTCTCATTAGATTTCATAGTAAACTTCCTTAAACTGAATAGGGAAATAATATGAGTGTGCACGAAGCTCACTCTCTTGGCTGTCCAGGACAGACATACTGATTGGCAGCTATGCAATGGGGTTTGGTATACTTTGAGTTAAAATATCTTTCTTTTTTACATAGAGATGTTCAGGTGTTATTTTCTAGTCAGCTTTTTACAGCTGTGCTGCATCACTTTCAAGTGTTTCAACATTTGGGTATCATGGCCCTTTAAGCCTTTTCAGCTAAATAATCCTTCTCATCTATATGGTATAACAGAATTGCCTGAGTAACACAGCTGGCTGGGGAGCTGCTGATTATCCCAGAAGGTGTAGTTGACACATGAGTGAGATTCTTGTCTCTAATTAAAATTTCTATATTGCTTAGATCAGGCATGTCCAAAGTCTGGCCTGCGGGCCAATTGCGGCACGCGTTCCGGACTGATAAGGCCCCACAGATAAGTTGCCCAAATATAGATCTTACAGCCCCCCTAGTGAGTCCCCGAGCGCCACTCAGGACTCCTGGGATCTCTCGCCGCAGGACTTGACGTCATCAGCCGGCCGACAAATCTCGCGAGATCTCGGACGTCGCAAGATTTGGGCTTTCCTTCTCCCTGCGCCTCCACACACAGCCACAAGGGTGACCATTAAGAGCTATTGAAGAAGGAAAAAAAACTTTCATTTTTCAGCGTTGCAGGAAATAATGAACAGTTTTCCACAGGATAATATCAGTGTGCAAATGAGCAGGTATGCAGCAGACATCGCATCTCTGGCTGGGGAGTTTAAAGGGCGCTTTCAAGATTTTGCAGCTATTGAAAAGGAGATTAGCCTTTTCTCCTCTCCATTCTCTGTTAACCCCGATGATGCTCCAGATCAGCTGCAGCTCGATCTCATTGAGCTGCATTGTGACAGCGAGTTACGCAGTCGTCACCAACAGCTCTCTCTTGTGAACTTTTACCGCCAACTGGATAAGAGCTGGTTTAAAAAAATTCACATTAGTGCAGGCAAGTTTTTTTTTTTCAATTGAGATGAGTACATTGTAAAATCTCAGTTAATGTCAGTAGGTCTAAATCAGTTATAAATATATTTGAACACATGTATACTTGGTGTTATGTTCCTGTTCACACATTTTTTTAACTTAAAAGTTGACAGACACCCTTTATTACTTTGCGTAATGTACTTTACAATGTTCCTGACATATTTCAGCTTCCTGTTTTTGTTTATATTAAAGGCAGAGTGATTTAACACCTGTTTAGATTTGTCATCCAAGTCACAAAATGAAAAGTATGCAGTTTTCAATAAACTTTGCATAAAATAGTTAATTTGCATTTAATTTAAATGGTTTTAAAGAATGTCAGGCAAAATGGTCAGCCCTCGCACATGTTCACTTCATCAAATCTGGCACTCTTCGAAAAAAGTTTGGACACCCCTGGCTTAGATATACTACACCACCTGGGGCCATTTGCTTTGTTTTTGTTGTTCTAGAGTCAACCTAAGCACACAAGCATATGAGCAGTAGTTGTAAAGATTAGTTTATGGACTTAAATAATTGTATTACATTGGGTAGAAAAACAACATTCATTTCAATTTAGTTTGGTCTTCGACTAAGTGTGAATTCTTAGAAATAGTCCATAATGTCTAGTAAACTGCCCTTAAGCCTTAGCATGGAAGCTGAGAAAGGTCTAGTTGTCACAGTGTCTACTGCAATTGTAGGGGACTGACTAAATCAGAGCAGTTTATTTGATATCATGAAAAAATTATGTATTTATTAACATTACTCCCATTGTGTTTCTTATTGACAGGTGAATTCACAAGCTGCAATAATCCTAGTCATGATCAGAGTGCAGATGCTTCTTTACATCTTATTCAAAATCAAAGAAGTTACGTGGGAAATTTATGTTCTGAATGTGGGAAATGTTTTCTGACAAAATCACATCTTTATAAACATCTAAAAATTCATAAAGGAGAAAAGCTATTTTCCTGTCCTATATGTGGGAAATGTTTTAAACATAAAAAAACTCTTGTTGCTCATCAGAAAATTCATACAGGAGAAAAAAGACTTTTATGTTCTGACTGTGGAAAATATTTTACTCGGAAATCAAATCTTATTGATCATCGGAAAATTCACACAGGAGAGAAAGCATTTTCTTGTTCTGACTGTGGGAAATGTTTTACTCAGAAATCAACTCTTATTACGCATCAAAAAATTCATACAGGAGAAAAAGGATTTTTATGTTCTGACTGTGGGAAATGTTTTACTCAGAAAACAGATCTTATTAGGCATCAAAAAATTCATACAGGGGAGAAAGAATTTTCATGTTCTTACTGTGGGAAATATTTTATTCAGAAATCACATCTTATTAGTCATCACAAAACTCATATTAAAATACAACAGAATTTAACCTCCTAAGTGCCGGGGGTGATACGTAGTTGTTACCCACACAATACCAAGTGCTGATGATGGAGCGTGCAGTTTTGGAGCTGTTTGAGGTCCCTTCTGCACCTCAGGCGTTTGAGGTGACCCCCAGGGTGTATTTGGATTAAATCACTAGTCATTAATAGTGATTTAAATAATGGTTTTCAGTTTTAGAATAATAACTTTTTAGATTATTTTTCCAGTTTTATCAGACCATTACTGATTTGGTTATATATCATTAGATATGCATAGATAGATCATTGAGATGAATGAAATTATTTGGAGGTGAACTATCTCCAGTTTAATTGGTTAATCGTTCATATTTTATCAACTTTTCACCTGTACTTTATTGAAAGGAGAAAATGATTACATTAATAATAACAATAAAAACAATATAATTAATTTTTATTTTTAATGCTTGCCCCTCCCACCTCACACTTAGGTCCTTGTACAGATCTATTCTACTCCAAACAATCTTCTATTCAGTGAGCTTCTTGAAACTTAGTATGGGTTGATTCTGTGTACATAGATTTGCAGGGGAGCAATGGCATTAAAGGAAAGTAAAGTCAACATTAAACTTTCATGATTTGGAATGAACATTCAATTTTTAACAATTTTCCAATTGACTTATCTAATTTACTTTGTTCTCTTGGTATCCATTGTTGAAATGCCTGCATAGGTAGGCATTACATTTTTATCCACTCTATGTGACCCAGTGTATTTTCCATCCAGGAGGGGATCCAGGGTCAATATATAGGCTTGAATAGCCAAGTGATCACCTGGAGCCTCCATGTTAATTTCTGCTTATTTAAGAAATGTTACCTAATACAACTATAGATCCACAACAGTTTTGACTATGGAGTTTTGAAAAAAAATCTCACTGTATTGTTTACATCCTTGTTTATTTAAATTGTAATAACAATAAATCCATCAGAGAGATAGCAGGAACAAAGGAGTGGCCAAATCAACAGTTTGGTACATTCTGAGAAATAAAGAACACACTGATGAGCTCTGCAACACAAAAAGGCCTGATCAGCCACAGAAGACAACAGTGGTGGATGATTGTAGGATCCTTTCCATGGTAAAGAAAAACCTCTTTAAACAGATTAAAAGAGAAGATATGGGTAGGCGCAGAGGGTGTTCTAGCCACTCTCCTAAATAAGCTCCTCACTAGCTTATAATATAATAGGAAAAACAATTAAAAGGTATTGTGTTAGCTAAAAAAGCTAACACAATACCAATAAATTCAAGCTGATAGAAGCTGACACACTATATGTCCCTTATTCAAACAGTTAAATATTTATTGGAGCATATCTAAAACATATATATAAAAACATATATTAAATCCACTTCTATAGGGACCTTTATTAATCATAGTAAAAACATATATATAAATAAATAGGGGCGTCTCCCTATATTTATATAGCATAAAATTGAGCACCTTTCAAAGTTCGAGTTAAAAGTCCTGCATATATTATATTATAAAAGCCACCTTATTTTCAATCTGTCAGTATATTGTAATCCTTAGATACTTTGTATCAGAAATGAATCCCAGCACATTTGTAGTTTGTAACCACTGTATCAGCTGACTTCCCAGTGTATCACTGTGTTTCACAAATGCCAAAAGTTGCAGTGTGTGAGTATAGACACTCTATTGGAGGAGTATCCTATTTATGAATACTAAGGAACTTCACCATCCATCACTGATTTATATTGTGTTGATTGTAGACATGATTTGTCCCATCAAGATATGGAGTAGCAATGTTTCAGTCGACTCCATATACTAATATTATCTAATGTATATTAGTAATTATTTTTTATTTGTGATCTCTCTTTTTATATATATATATATATATATATATATATATATATATATATATATATATATATATATATATATATATATATATATATATTTAATGCATATCTTTAAATATTAAGTTATATTTTTCATATACACGCTTGAATAATTTTTATAGAACAAGATGTTGATAAAGCCCTACAAAACTGACAAAACGCGTCAAAGGACTGTAGGGAGATCATGTGACCTGTTGTAGCCACCTACTGTCACAATCTGTGAAACAAGATGTTTAATCCCACCAATCAGAAGAGAGATCTGAGGTCACGTGGCCGGCTTCACTTCCAACTGCACACGCCGAAGATTTGCTACCCAGAGAAGCATGAAGTTTCTTTCATGTAATTGGCAAGAGTCCATGAGCTAGTGACGTATGGGATATACAATCCTACCAGGAGGGAGAAAGTTTCACAAACCTCAAAATGCCTATAAATACACCCCCCACCACACCCACAATTCAGTTTTACAAACTTTGCCTCCTATGGAAGTGGTGAAGTAAGTTTGTGCTAGATTTCTACGTTGATATGCGCTTCTCAGCTTTTTTGAAGCCCGGTTTCTCTCAGAGTGCAGTGAATGTCAGAGGGATGTTAAGGGAGTATTACCTATTGAATACAATGATCATCCTAATGGGGATCTATTTCATAGGTTCTCTATTATCGGTCGTAGAGATTCATCTCCTACCTCCCTTTTCAGATCGACGATATACTCTTATATACTATTACCTCTGCTGATTCTCGTTTCAGTACTGGTTTGGCTATCTACTTTATGTAGATAAGTGTCTTTTGGTAAGTATGTTTCCTTTTTTTAAGACACTCTCAGCTATGGTTTGGCACTTTATATTTAAAGTTCTAAATATATGTGTTTACTTATATTTGCCATGATTCAGGTTTATCAGTATATTTCCTTTTTGCAGACTGTCAGTTTCATATTTGGGAAATGCATATAAAAAAAAAAAAAAGATTTTTTTTTCCTTACCTGAAGTTTTCAAATTGACTCTCTTTTCTAAATTGCGGGCTGTTAGGCTCGCGGGAGCGCAAAATGCTTTAATTTATTGCGTCATTCTTGGCGCAAGACTTTTTTGGCATGAGAATGACGTTTGTTGACGTAATTTCGTCATTTCCGGCGTCTTAGTTGACGCCAAGTTTTTCACATAGTTGCGTCATCTATGACGCTCGTGTTTGTTGCAGACGTTCCTGGCGCCAAAAAATATTTTGTCAGTTGGGCGTCATACTTGGCACCAAACTTTTTGACATTACTTAAGACTTCATTTCTTTTTGCTTCTGGTTTCCAGAGGCTTATTTTGTTTTGCATTTCTTTCCCATTCCTGAAACTGTCATATAAGGAAATTGATAATTTTGCTTTATATGTTATTTTTTCTCTTACATATTGCAAGATGTCTCAAACTGACCCTGTCTCAGAATCTACTACTGGAATCCTGCTGCCTGATGTCGGTTCTACCAAATCTAAGTGCATTTGTTGTAAACTTGTGGTAACTGTTCCTCCGGCTGTAGTTTGTGATAGTTATCATGACAAACTTTTACATGCAGACAATATTTCCATTAGTAGTAGTCCATTACCTGTTGCTGGTCCTTCAACATCTAATGTTCAGGATATTCCTGTTAATGTGAGATAATTTGTTTCTAATTCCATTCAGAAGGCTTTGTCTGTCATACCGCCTTCTAATAAACGTAAAAGGTCTTTTAAAACCAAAGATTGATGAATTTTTAACTGACCGACAACATTCTGATTTATCTATCTCTGATGATGATCTATCTTGTTCAGAAGATTCTGCCTCAGATATTGACACTGACAAATCTTCATATTTGTTTAAAATGGAGGTGTTGCTCCAGACTCCAATTTAAAAGGCAACTCTCTCATTTCGAAGCAATTTGCTTTCATCCCCACCCACAGAGAGGAATTCTATCATTAGCATATAAAATACTATCGCGTGTGTCCCACTCGGTACCCCCTACATATGTAGCTAAATGGGAAACAGACTTAGGGGTCGCCCTGGACCCACCAGACTGGAATATCATCTTTCTCCAGATGACAAAAGCTTCATCATCCATTTCGATGCTGGAAATGAATATCAAACTGCTAAGCAGGTGTTACTACACTCCAGTTCGATTGCATCACCTATTCCCCAACACGACCACCATGTGCTGGAGGAACTGCGGAGAGCCAGCCACTTTTGCACATATCTGGTGGACATGCCCGACAGCATCATCCTTCTGGTGCTCCCTTAGACCTGAGATCGAAAGAGCTGTGGGTGCATCACTTCCGTTTACCCCATGGGTTTTTCTTTTCAACAAACTCCCCAAAATTTCATGCAAACTAAAACGAACACTTCTCACAATTATGATCAACTCTGCTAAAAGACTAATCCCGCTTAATTGGAAAAAATCAGACCTGCAATCCCCCGCAGTCTGGAGGTCCAGGGTGACACACTATCTCCAGCTGGAGAAATACCATTACACCAGCACCAGGCGGGTAGAAGAATTCCATAACATAACATTTCTATGGGAAGAATATATCAATAGCTAACAACATCCCACTCCCTTGCCCAACCCTATCATCCTACTACAAAACTGCGCTCCCGTATGTAATGTCCCTACACTTAGACTCTAAACACACTCACAATACAGGGCCACCTCATGACAGTCAGAAGGAGGTCATAGACATCCCCGCAACGGTCATTTTCACCACAAACATATCCATTGTATACTTTTATTTTTGAGTGTCGGCTGATTGGTACCCGTGGCCTAATCCAGTAATATTAACCAACCTCGAGTCCTATTGTTATAAACCTACTTGTCTAATTGTAACAAATCATTATCTATTGTAACACTTGATGTTAATTTAACAGTTTTTCTAATGCTTTTCTATGTATATTTTGGAATTATCTCAATAAAAGAATTGAAAAAAATAAATAAAAAAAAATTAAATAAAATGGAGGTGTTGATTGCATTAGATATGGAGGAGACTAGTCCTCTTGATATTAAAACTAATAAACGTTTAAATTCAGTTTTTAAACCTCATGTAGTTATTCCTGAGGTTTTTCCAGTTCCTGATGTTATTTCAGATGTGATTTCTAGGGAATGGAATAGACTGGGTACTTCTTTTACTCCTTCTTCAAGGTTTAAGAAACTGTATCCTTTGCCATCTGATAGATTGGAGTTTTGGGAAAAGATCCCCAAAGTTGATGAGGCTATCTCTACTCTTGCTAAGCGTACTACTATTCCTACGGCAGATAGTACTTATTTTAAAGATCCTTTAGATAGGAAACTTGAATCTTATCTAAGGAAGGCTTATTTATGTTCAGGTCATCTTCTTAGGCCTGCTATTTCTTTAGCTGATGTTGCAGCTGCTTCAACTTTTTGGTTGGAAACAGCGCAACAAGTACCAGATCATAATGTGTATAGCATTGTTAAGTTAATTCAACATGCTAATAATTTTATTTGTGATGCCATTTTTGATATCATTAGAATTGATGTTAGATATATGTCTTTAGCTATTTTAGCTAGAAGAGCTTTATGGCTTAAATCTTGGAATGCTGATTTGACTTCTAAATCAACGTTGCTATCTCTGTCTTTCCAAGGTAATAAATTATTTGGTTCCCAGTTGGATTTGATTATTTCAATTGTCACTGGGAGGAAGGGAGCTTTTTTGCCTCAGGATAAAAAATCTAAGGGTAAATTTAAGGCTGCTAACCGTTTTCGTTCCTTTCGACAAAATAAGGAACAGAAACCTGATCCTTCCCCTAAAGGAACGGTTTCCAATTGGAAGCCTTCTTCAGTCTGGAATAAATCCAAGCCATTTAAAAGATCAAAATCAGCCCCCAAGTCCGCATGAAGGTGCAGCCCTCATTCCAGCCCAGCTGGTAGGGGGCAGACTAAGATTTTTCTAGGATGTTTGGATCAATTCAGTCCAAAATCATTGGATTCAGAACATTGTCTCTCAGGGGTACAGAATAGGTTTCAAAGTAAGACCGCCTGTGAGAAGTTCCTTTCTCTCACGCATTCCAGTGAACCCAGAGAAAGCTCAGGCTTTCCTGAAGTGTGTTTCAGACGTGTAGTTGTCTGGGGTAATTGTGCCAGTTCCTTTTCAGGAACAGGGTCTGGGGTTTTATTCAAATCTGTTCATTGTCCCAAAGATGGAGAATTATTTCAGACCAGTTCTGGATCTATAAATTTTGAATCGTTATGTAAGAATACCAACATTCAAGATGGTGACTATAAGGACTATTCTGCCTTTTGTTCAGCAAGGGCATTATATGTCCACAATAGACTTACAGGATGCACATCTTCATATTCTGATTCATCCAGATCACTATCAGTTCCTGAGATTCTCTTTTCTAGACAAGCATTACCAATTTGTTGCTCTTCCTTTTGGCCTAGCAACAGCTCCAATGATCTATTCAAAAGTTCTCGGTGCCCCTACTCTCTGTAATCAGAGAGCGGGGTATTGCGGTGTTTCCTTATTTGGACGATATCTTGGTACTTGCTCAGTCTTTACGTTCTGCAGAATCTCACACGAATCAACTAGTGTTGTTTCTTCAAAGGCATGGTTGGAGGATCAATTTACCAAAAAGTTCTTTGATTTCTCAGACAAGGGTAACCTTTTTAGGATTCCAAATAGATTCAGTATCCATGACATTGTCTCTAACAGAGAAGAGACGTCTGAAATTGGTTGCAGCTTGTCGGAACCTTCAGTTTCTTTTTCTTTTTTTTGTATATCTTTTTTATTATTTCAAGCACAGAGTACATTACAGGGCATAAACCATATCAGCAAAATTCCATGGATACAACAGAAAATTTCCAGTCAGTCATGATACAGGAAAAGAAAAAAAAAAAAAAAAAAACCCTTCCATTAATTAAAATTAGATGAACATCATTTATACAGTATATTAAACTTGTCGTATAATCCTATCCTATAATCTTCATGTACTCTTGTGCTACAATTCCTGCTTAACTTAAAAGTAAAAAGGGGGAGAAAAAAAAAAAAGCAAAACAGAAAACGAACAAAGCAAAAGCCAAACAAGGGAAGGGAGGGAAGGAAATCCTGCTTGCACCCATTTGCTTCGAATTATATTATTGATACCATGCAAAAGGAAAGATATTGTTTAGGACTAAAGTTCCAAAAAAATCTGATTTATGGAAGCATTTTGTTAGAGAGTATTGTATATTACTAGGTTGTTCTAAAATTAAAATAAGCCATTTATCAAAAAAAGCTCGAATCTGACTATCAAGCAATGCATTCGTATTTACTAGTTCGAAAGAAATTTGTGATATCATTGCCTGTTTAAACACTGTGAATGGAGGGGCAGTCTTCTTCTTCCAGCAACGAAGAATTAAGTTGCGGCCCAGTAAAATTGCTGTATCTACTATTTTATAGGATTTTATAGTGGTCTCATCAGTTAGAAAAAAGATTTGATAGATATCTAAAGTAATATTCTTTTGTAGGATCTTGGTTAGCCAGTATGAGACTTTAGCCCAAAATTGTCGAATTTTAGGGCAGAGCCATATACAGTGTAAAAGATCAGCATTTGATTTCTTACATTTGTCACACTCGGCGCCGGTATTATGCGGCGACCATTTAGCCAGTATTTTCGGCGTAATATATGAATTATTAATTATCTTAATATGGGATTCTTTCCAAGAAGTAGGTATTTTAGCCTCTCTTACCCGTCGTATACTAGTTTTGATCTTTTCCAGAGTTATCTCTTGAAAATGGAAACGCCAGGAGTCGACTAAAGCCTCCAACACCAATTGTCCTTGTTTGGACATTAAAATGTTGTATATCAGTGAAATGGTGTGAATGCTATTTTTGTGTAGGATAATATAATCTTTAAGCTCACCAAATTTAGCATAGTCTTGTCTAATATCTGGAAATCCGTTAATAAAATGCCTAACCTGTAAATAAGCAAAAAAATTATAATTTGGTAAGTTGTATTGATGAGAGATAGTTTCGAACGTTCTAACTTTGCAATCATCATCAAGTAATTGCGCAACAAAAATCAGACCTTTCTCTCCCCATTTTCTGAAGACCTCAGACGTAAGCCCTGGTGGGAACAAGTTATTACCTCTAATGGGTAAATATGAAGATACGTGGTAGTCTATATCTAAGGCAGTACATAATTTTTGCCAAGCTAGTACCACGTTACGAATTGCCAACACTTTTTTAATATATGGTGGTAACTGGGCCGCTGGGCAGTGGATAATAGCTTTGAGTGAAAGAGGAGTGACCAAATGTTTTTCAATTTGTTGGTTTGTAAAGTAGTTAGTATCTGTGACCCAATCAACAGCAAAACGTGCCAGTATAGCAATATTATACCACTTTATATCAGGGAGAGCAAATCCTCCAAATTCTGATAGCTGATGCAGTTTTATTCAGGATAAATAATGTCTTTTCCTACTCCAAACAAAGGACAGGCAGTGTTTATAGAATAGCCTTACATCTTTATTAGAGACAAAAAGAGGGAGACTTTGGAGAAAATATATTAATTGTGGAAAGAGGACGGTTTTAATTAACATGATTCTGGCTGAGACAGAGATAGGAAACGAGGTCCATCTATTCATCTTTTCATAAGCCTTCAGAAAAAAGGTAGACAAGTTATCCTTGTACCAGAGCCCAGGATCTCTATGCAAGTTAGTTCCTAGATATTTTATATTATCTGTGGCCTGGAAAGGATGTTCTTGATAGCTATCTTCCTGTTGCTGAATCCACATAATTTCGGATTTGCTCAAGTTCAGTTTATATCCCGAAAAGGAACTAAATTGTTTTACAATTTTCAATACAAGAGGGATAGTTAGTTTAGTGTTTTGTAAGAAGAGCAATAGATCATCCGCGTATAATGATAACACGATCCGCTGATCTCCAATTTCTATACCTTGAATAGTGTCTCTTAATAGGATTGCCAAAGGTTCTATGGCGATGTTAAATAAAAGAGGTTATAGAGGGCAACCCTGTCTCTTCCCCTTGTATATCCGAAATCTAGAGGTTGGAATACCATTGACTATTATATACGAGGTGGGAGAGTTATAGATAGACTTAACCAACGAGAGAAAATTTCCGCTAAAGCCAAATTTTCCAAGCGTGGTATATAAATGATCCCAGGTTACTGAGTTGAAAGCTTTCTCGGCGTCGGCTGTTAACATTGCATAATCCTGATTTTTACTGTATTTATCATGCTGTCTATTGAGCCAAAGATGTTCTAAGATAGTGGTAACACGTCTAATATTTCTAATCGAGGATCTTCCTGGCATAAAGCCTGTTTGATCCTCGTGTATTATTTGCCCAATTTCTAGTTTAAGTCTTTTGGCCATTATTGAAGTAAGTAGTTTATAATCTATGTTCAAAAGCGATATAGGCCTATACGAGGCCGGATCCAGGGGGTCTTTATCTTTTTTAAGAATTAATGTAACAGCCGACGCCGAGAAATGCTCAGACATAGGCTTCCCTACCAAGAAGTAGTCGTTAAATAGTTTAGTCAGAATAGGCGTAAGATCCTTTCGCATGATCTTATAGAATTCTGCCGAGAGTTGGTCAGGGCCGGGGGCCTTGTTAGTTTTAGTAGAGTCAACTGCCGCGGCTACTTCCTCTTCAGTGATAGGGCTATTTAATGCTTCCGAGAAAGATGAGGAAATTTTAGGAGTTGTAACCCTACTCCAAAAAGAGTTTTTATTTTCAAAACTGAACTCACTTGGCGCATAGATGTTCTGATAGTATTTATGGAAGACTTCTTTAATCTCTGATGGATCCGTGTATCTTACCTGTCCCTCTCTAATAGCTTCAATTGTGTTAGCTTTTTTCCTAGCTTTATTTAAACTAGCCAAAAACTTGGCTGATCTGCCAAATTGTCCACTATACTTCGCATTTATTCGTATATCTTCCCGTAAGGTTTTTTCTTTAAAAAAAAGATCCCGATCTTGTTTCACCTTCTGGTAACTATCCCATGCAGATTTAGAGTTGTTATTAATGTAGGATGTATAGGCGTTACTAAGTTGATTAGCCAGCTGTAGTTCTCGAGCGTTAAATTGCTTTTTCATTTTCACCATGTACGCCTTGATTTTGCCTTTGAGATATGCTTTCGCCGCTTCCCAGTATATCTCAGTTTTCTCTAAGTAGCCTATATTAAATTCTTGATAGTCTCGCCATTTTTTACTCAGCCAATCAGAAAACTTTTTATCTTGCACCAATTGATTAGGAAAATAGAAATTATTTACTGGGTTGGCCACTGTATTTTTGGTATATATACCTAGAGAGATGATAGCGTGGTCAGATATAACTATATCAGCGATTTGAACATCAACCTCCATCGCTAACATAGGACTGGAAACCAGAAAGAAATCTATCCTGGAGAACGCTCTATATGACTTGGATTCACAAGAAAATGTTCTCGAGTCCGGATGCTTAATGCGCCAGATATTGTGAACTTTTAGACTATTACAAACCTGTCGAAATATCTTAGCCTTAGTACTAGAAAATTTAGAAGTGTTTGGAGTACATCTGTCCAAGAGAGTTGGGATCAAATTAAAATCTCCTACCAAAATTAAATTTTGTCCTATATATTGCGATAAATGCATAGAGATTTGGTTCCAGAACTCTACGTCCACCTGGTTTGGACCATATATATTACAAAAAATATATTTAGTGTCTCCTATCTTAATCTCAGCCAGCAGCCATCTGTCCTCCTTGTCGAACACTTGTTTCAGTAACTTAAAAGACAAATTTGTATTGAACAATATGGCCACCCCTCTTTTCCTCTTGTTACACGCGGAAGCAATTATATGCCCAACCCATTTTGATTTAAGTTTATTAACTTCTGCAGCTTTGATATGCGTTTCCTGTAAAAAGGCGAGGTCAGGGTTATACCTGCTTAATTGCTTAAGAATCAGCTTCCTTTTAATGGGGGAAGTTATTCCCCCAATATTCCAAGAGACGCACTTAAGCATATCTTCTAATTCCTATAATATAATCATGTGTGAGGCAATGTGGCAGGAAAGGGGGGGGAGAGAGGAGAAAAAAAAAAAAAAAAGAAAACCCCCCAAAAGTAAAATAATTTAACTATCAATAGACAACATCGCATGAGACCCAACAGTATGTTGACCCTTTAAATAAACTTCCTCCTCATAGCTTAATATTTAAGCCAATGCAAAATTGCCTAGCTTCCTGCTCATTAAATAGAGTATGCAGAGTATCTTCTTCTTCTATTATTATTCTTGCTGGATAAATTAGCCTAGCCTTATGTCCAGCGTTGATTAGCTTAGTGCAATAGGGCGCCATGACCTTCCTGCTTTGGGAGGTTTCGCTGGAATAATCCTGAAAGATCAAGATTTTGGCCTCCCCTATTTGCACTGAGCCAGCTTTCCTATACAGTCGCAAAAGTGTCATTTTGTCCTGATAATTTTGAAATTTGATCATGATCGCTCTATGGTAAATCTTTCCATTTGTTACTTTCTTATATGGGCCAATTCTATGTGCTCTTTCTATCAGTAAGGGCGTGTTATGTTGTTGCAAACCCAAAATCACGGGGAGAGAGATAGAAGAGAAGTGTAGCAGGTCAGAAAACTCGCTGGACTCCGGGAGTCCTACTACCTTTAAGTTATTGCGACGGGAACGATCTTCAAGATCTGTTATCCGCCCTTGTAAAAATTTGATTTGTTTAGTCTGTTCTGATAGTTGAGAGGCTTGACCACTTAAAATATCCTCTGTTTCAGATACTCTGTTTTCAACCTCGTTAAGTCTATTAGAGAATTGTCTAATCTCAATGGTGAGATTAGCCATCTGGGACTGTAACAATTCAAATTGGGGGAGAAATATTTCTGACAACTGGTTTACTAATGGTTGGATGTCAGTATTAGGAAGAGCCTTCTCTTTAACTATTTCGGGTACAATGTCTGATATACGGTTCTTCTTATCTCTTTGTTTAACTGGCATGTTTGGTGAGTTAAGTTTGGGAACCGAAAGATATCTGTCCATAAATAATACTCACTTCCTCCCCTGGTGTGCACACTAAAAAAAAAAAAAAAAAAAAGTGCAGTGCAAGGTGAGAGATCAAAAAACCCACTAATAATACAATAACTTAGTGGAGAGAGTGGAAACTATGAACGTGGATTCCTCGTGGAGAGAAAAAAAAAAAAAAAATTCACACAATTATATTAAGTTGATAACTTAGTCTAAGACGCCTTTACATGTGAATGCGTTGTTGGCTGAAACAATAGTTCAGCAAAGTGAACCCAGTGATAAAGTTAATACAATATAGGGGGAGGAAAATCACTCAAATTATTTAGGTGCAGCCATTTAGTACACAAACTAGAAAACTATAATAAAGAAAGAGATATCTCGATAGACATATCTAAAAGAGCCAATATATGATAGAGTTGTAGATAGTGCTTAAATACCAGACCAATGGAAGTTTCTGGAGAAAAAAAAAAAAAAAAAAAGCACTGTACAATCAGTGTTGACTTCCCTTATAAAAATGTTGTATCCTAGTGTATGTCACCCATAGAAATTTGTGTTAGTACATAGACAATAATATACTCAAATTCCAAGCAAATACAGGCTGGCTGTTTGGCAATAACCTATATGAAATATAGAAAACAGGACAAGAGTAACTGCAGTGCCTGAACTTACACAAACTGGTTAATTATCAGCAAGATATGTACACAGCAGTTATAACAGTGCCGCAAAATTACTTGATACAGCAATACGGTTATAGATTGCTAGTATAATAATAAATTGACAGTAGGCTGCTTATATGTTATGTTGGCACCAGAACAGAATACCCATCTCAGATTGACAAGCTTACAATTTACATATGAAGATTTGTGATATCTGCACCAGACTTATTGAGCAGGGCTAAATTCAGTATAGTGCAAACCATATGCACCAACAGCCTATTTAAAATTTTCAAACAAAACTTAGAGAGTTCTTAGTTGAGAGTTCTTAGTGCTTTAGTAGAGTATTTTATGAAGAGTTATGTTCATTAGGTAGCCGGCCCAGGAAAATTCCTCCAGCCACTTTACTCAAAGATTGTCCTGGTACTAAAATATCTTTTCTGACCGTGTCCAAGTAATTTACTGAGTGGGACAAAGTGTAGATATTGCTTAATGTTAATAGGTAACAAAATAAGAGCAATGCTAGACGATGATATGCATTCCACAAGGTATACAAAATAACCTGGTTATGAACAGGCGTCCTTACTTATGTGCAGTCAGAATGTGTTGAGACGCTTTTTAAGCAAGGAAAGGGTTTTACAATTAGCTTAGTTGGTAAAGCCTTACACAGTCACACATATACTTGCGCTTTATGTTCCAATAGCAGCTTCCAGCGTGATGTGCTATACCCTTCTCCGTTTCCAAGTAGCAGCACAGGCGAGACCACCCAAGCTCTTTATGTGCAATCTGCTTATCAATTATGTTCTAGCAGCAGCGTTACTCAGCCAGGCGCTATCACAACAACTTTCTTTGAAGGACTTTATCCAGGGATCTCCTCTATGTTAACAGCCAGCGTGTTTTATGTGTTGCCGCTTTCCTCTGAACACAGGGCACCGTATTTCCCAAGATGCAAGCCTCCAGACGAACACCTAGACCAAGGGACGGGACACTCACAGCGGGCTCGACACAGAGGACCCTTCTGTCTCCCTTCTAGGTAAGGTATTCTCCTAAATAGCGTAGGTTGTTTTATTGCAATTTGTAGCGATTACCACCATCTCTCACTCATGCGAGACCGGGATTAAACTGGCGGCATAGCTGGTAGCGCTACATAGCAGCATATGGGCCAGTGAACCTTTGCTATCCTCAAATTAGCACAAGAGCTCAGCCCAGTACGCTGCACAGGAAAGGCCCAGCTTGGCAAAAGTAGTCTCCTGCAGTGCGTCCATTGACGGCTCTAGCAACCGAGCCGATGTACAGCAATTCTTAGGCTTCCTGTCTGGGCTAGAATGGCATGGCCCAGCTCCCTAGGATGCAAGCCGCACCAACAACGGGAGAAATCAGCATAGGGAGAAAGTTGGATTGTAGGCTATCGAAGCACCACGCCAGCATTCAGCGTGTTCCACTCTCAGACAGCACCTCCCACCGGAAGCCTCCAACTCCAAGCAAATCATCAATGGAACCTTCAGTTTCAATCATTCCCTTCAGTAGCTATGTGCATGGAGGTTTTAGGTCTCATGACTGCAGCATCGGATGCGATCCCCTTTGCTCATTTTCACATGAGACCTCTTCAGCTTTGTATGCTGAACCAATGGTGCAGGGATTATACAAAGATATCAATCATCAGGGTGGGACTCACAGTCCTCAGGCTATGAAAGAAGTATAACAAAGGTTTTTTTTGGTTAAGCACACCACAAAAGGACTGTTTAATCTTAACACACATATTGTGGGAGTGCTACCAAAGTGACCAAAACAATTACAAAACAACAAAAAGTATTGGTGCACATCCAACCACTTAAGTCCACTCTTTCATGGCATATTTGTATATGCTTCTGTCTGCCAAATATACTTACATAGCTTCTAATAAGATTGGGATAAACATCTCGCAATAATATTGGCTTATATTTCAGCTGCAAAAACAAATATACTTCTATCTGCTAAATATACTTACATAGTTCAAATAAAATTGGGATTAACATCTCGCAATAATATTGACTTATATTTATGCTGCAAAAAAATGTTTTGCTGTAAAAAATGCCTTTAAATGAAATGGGATCTTAGTCACACAATATGATCATATTCTGCTAAGCCAGTCACCACTTACAAGGTGTCCCATATTAGACTGGTCCTAACACTAACCAGTTTCCACACTGCAGCAAGTCATGTCTACACAGTGTGAAGCTTTCTAGCTTATTAAGTATATTTGTCTGGAACACACCTGGGCTGGGTGGCGTGCATTAACCAAAGGGGAGGGATTTGGTCAGCTCCCTATTTAAGAGATACAACAAAGGTTTTTTTTGGTTAAGCACACCACAAAAGGACTGTTTAATCTTAACACACATATTGTGGGAGTGCTACCAAAGTGACCAAAACAATTACAAAACAACAAAAAGTATTGGTGCACATCCAACTACTTAAGTCCACTCTTTCATGGCATATTTGTATATTATTATTATTATCAGGTATTTGTAGAGCGCCAACAGATTCCGCAGCACTGTAAACATAGTCGGTGTACAGGATAGCTTTTGTAGGGGTCAAGTGGGTAGAGGGCCCTGCCGAGAGTTTCACTGTTGTAGTCGGCTCTTATGAAGCGATCTGTAAACAGCTGGGCCCATAGGCTTACAATCTAAGGGGTTCAAGGGGAAAGCAATGGCGTTAGGAAAGGTTAGTGTTGGTTGTATGCATCCCTGAATAGTAGAGTTTTTAGGGAGTGCTTGAAGCTGTTAAAACTACGGGAGAGTCTTATGGAGCGAGGCAGGGAATTCCACAAGATGGGGGCCAGTCTGGAGAAGTCCTGTAAACCTGAATGTGAGGAAGTAACAAGAGAGGAGGAGAGGAGGAGATCCTGAGCTGATTGAAGGGGACGGGAGGGAGAGTATCTAGAGACAAGTTCTGAGATGTAGGGGGGATCAGTGCAATTGAGAGCTTTATATGTCAGGGTGAGGATTTTATGTTTAATCCTAGAGGCAAGAGGAAGCCAGTGAAGGGATTGGCAGAGAGGTGCAGCAGATGAAGAGTGACGAGTAAGGAAGATGAGCCTGGCAGAGGCATTCATAATGGATTGTAAAGGAGCTATGCGGCAGCTAGGTAGACCAGAGAGGACGGAATTGCAGTAGTCAAGGCGGGAAAGGATGAGAGAGTGGATTAAAATCTTGGTTGTATCTTGTGTAAGGAAATGTCTAATTTTAGCAATGTTTTTAAGGTGGAAGCGGCAGGCTTTAGCCAAGGACTAGATGTGAGGAGTGATGGAAAGATCTGAGTCAAGTGTGACCCCAAGACATCAGGCGAGCGGGGTAGGGGTAATGATGGAATTATCAACAGTTATAAAAATTTTGGGGGTGGAGACATTGGAAGAAGGGGGAAAAATAAGGAGTTCAGTTTTGGAGAGATTTAGCTTAAGGTAGTGAGAGGACATCCAAGATGAGATGTGAGAAAGCCAGTTAGTGACACAGCTTAGTAAGGAAGGAGGTAGGTCTGGTGCAGAGAGGTAGATTTGGGTGTCATCGGCATACAAATGGTATTGAAACCCATGGGACTTTATTAAGGAACCTAGTGACGACGTGTAGATTGAGAAGAGAAGGGGACCAAGGACAGAGCCTTGAGGTACCCCAACAGAAAGTGGTAACAGGGCAGAGGATGCTCCAGAAAAGGCTAGACTAAATGTACGGTTAGTCAGATAGGAAGAGAACCACGAGAGAGCTGTGTCACAGATGCCGAAGGATTGGAGGGTTTGGAGCAGAAGAGGGTGGTCAACAGTGTCAAAGGCTGCAGACAGGTCAAGGAGGATAAGCAGAGAGAAGTGGCCTTTGGATTTTGCTGTAAGTAGGTCATTGGTAACCTTGACAATTGCTGTTTCTGTAGAGTGATGGGAACGAAATCCAGATTGCAGTGGGTCAAGAAGAGAGTTTAGTGTAAGGAAATGGGATAGACGTGCGTAAACTAGCTTTTCGAGGAGCTTTGAGGCAAGAGGGAGTAGGGAAATAGGGCGGTAATTGGAAGGGGAGGTTGGATCAAGGGAAGGTTTTTTGAGGATAGGTGTGACCAGTGAATGTTTTAGAGATGAGGGAAATATACCAGTGCTGAGGGAGAGGTTGAAAATGTGTGTGAGTATGGGGGTGAGGGTAGAAGAGAGGGAGGGGAGTAGCTGTGAGGGGATGGGGTCGAGGGCACAGGTAGTGAGGTGGGAGGACAGTATAAGGGCAGAAACTTCATCCTCATTAACAGGGGCAAAAGAGCTGCATTTTTGGATATTTGGGTTTTGGGTGATCGTGAGCTTTTGAGGGGGTGGGAGATTGGAAGTATGTTGAGAGCTGATTTCACTTCTGATGGAGTCAATTTTGTTGTTGAAGTGGCTTGCAAAATCTTGAGCTGAGAGAGAGGTTGTGTTAGGAGGTGGGGGTGGGCGGAGAAGAGTGTTGAACATGTTGAACAGACGTTTAGGGTTAGAGGAAAGAGTAGAGATGAGATTAGAAAAATATTGTTGCTTATAAAGATTAAGGGCAGAATAGTAGGAGTTCAGGATGAACTTGTAGTGAAGAAAGTCAGCTGAACTCCGAGATTTCCTCCAATGTTGCTCAGCAGTATGGGAGCATCTGCGTAGGTATCGTGTCAGAGGAGTATGCCAGGGCTGAGGATGAGAGTGTGGTTTCTGAGCTAAGGTTGGAGGGGCCAGAGTGTCAATGACCGATGTAAGGGTGGAATTATACTGGCAGATAGATTGGTCAGGGAAGGAAAAGGAGGTGATGGATGAGAGGAGAGGTTTGAGAGAGCTAGGAAGCCGATGCAGATCTAGTGACTTAGTGCTTCTGTGAAGTTTGGTGTGAGGGGTAGAGGGAGGGGGAGTTGTAGGTAGGGAAGTGATGTTGCAAGTTTGGAGATGATGGTCTGAGAGAGGAAAAGGGGAGTTTGTTAAATTTGAAAGAGTGCATCGATAGGTGAAAATCAGATCAAGGGAATGATCATCTTTGTGAGTGGGAGAGTCAGTCCATTGTGACAGGCCGAAAGAGGAAGTCAGTTGAAGAAGTTGTATTGCAGAGGAGGCTTTGGGATTGTCAAGAGGGATGTTAAAGTTGCCAAGAATGAGGGCAGGGGTGTCTGAGGAAAGGAAATAAGGAAGCCAGGCAGCAAAGTTGGGTTGGGGAGCCAGGGGGGCGGTATATGACTGCAACACGTATAGAGAGGGGAGAGAATAACCGAATCATGTGTGCTTCAAATGAAGAAAATGTGAGTGAAGAGAAGGGCTGTATTTGTTGGAAGGTGCAACGAGAGCAAAGTAAAATACCGACACCACCTCCTTGTCTTTTGCCAGACCTAGGAGTGTGGCTGAAATGGAGACCCCCATGTGACAGTGCAGCAGTGTATGCTGTGTCTGAAGCAGAGAGCCAGGTTTCTGTAAGAGCCAGAAGGTTAAGAGAGTGGGAGATAAAGAGATCATGGATAGAAGTGAGCTTGTTGCAAACAGAGCGAGAGTTCCAGAGTGCACAAGTGAAGGGGGAGGGGTTTTTAGATGTAAGAGGAATGCGATTAAGGTTACCAGAGTTTAGTTTATGAAGTCTATTGAAAGGCACACAAGGATGTGAAAGGTTAGGAGGTTGTGAGGGACCAGGATTAGGGGAGATGTCGCCAGCAGCTAGTATGAGCAAGAGGGAGAGTGACATGAGATGAGAAGCAGATTTGCAGTAATGAGACTGTTGTTTGGCTGAAAGGCAGGGGGGAGAGAGAGTATTTAGGAATAGGTAGAGTTCATGAGTACAAAAGTAAGGTGAGTATAAGAGAGATGGGCTAATGAACAGTGCAGGTGGAGAGGGAGAAGGAGTAAGTGAGTAATGTAGTTTGTTATAGAGACAAGAGGTAGCAAAAAGGAATATGAAGATATTGAGCATTATTATGAAAGTGGGAACCAAGTAAACACATAAGACACAGTGTTACAGCAGCACTTGCAAAAGGATACAATGAGATACATAAAACATAGTATTACAAGAGTACTTGCCTTGTATCTTGCCCCTTGCCCAATCCTTGTTCAATTCTTGTATAATTCTTAAAAATTATTGCCTAACTTATAAAATGTTCAGTTTGAAAATGTGAACAAATGCTATTGTTAAAAAGTACACAGCCCTGTAAGCAGTGCACCCCCTGTGCAGTGCACATCCCCAAACTAGTCTGAAATATATACAGGTAGGGCAGTCAGCTGAGTCCACTAAATTTACTTAATTGCTAATCAAAGACAGTTGGTAAGGCCAATTGGCATGTTAGAGTCTGGTCAGGGTGAGATGAGTTAAGTAAACAGACAATAAAATTTGGAGGGGGTTAAAACTGTGACATAAGAAAACTATACATTTTAGAGTTATAGCAAGTATTGATAAGGATTCAGCATCACATGGCAATTAACTAGACATTAGAATTGAGACATTGGGAAAAATCATTACAAAAAATGCAGGACTTAATTTTAACAGCCTAAATTCATTTGCTCAATATATATATACACAGAGAGACTTGGGCCTCTAGTTATCAACGTGTCTACCTCAAATACGCTGGAATTCCGCAGCGTATTTGAGGCGAGGCTGATTCGCCTTAGTTATCAAGCCCTTTACACCGGCAAAAGTAGAATTGAGTGACGTAAGCTTCGATCCGCCGGACTCAGTCCGACACAGATCGATTCTTACGTCACTCCAGATGTTCCGCACACAAGTGCGGCACAATCTGACTACTTTTGCTAGTTATCAAAAAACTAGCAGGTACGCTCGGCACTTTTCCGGCCCAGCGTACCTGGTTTTCAAACTGCCATCCTGGAGGCAGCAGATCCCATAGGAATCAATGGGAGTCTGACCATAGCGAAAGTTCATGTTCGCTACTGCCAGATATCCCATTGATTCCTATGGGAGCTGTCTACACCTAACACCCTAACATGTACCCCGAGTCTAAACACCCCTAATCTGTCCCCCCCTACACCGCCGCATCTAAATAAAGTTATTACCCCCTAAACCGCCGCTCCCGGACCCTGCCGCAACTATAATAAACTTATTAACCGCTAAACCGCCGCTCCCGGAGACCACCGCCATGCTAATAAACTGATTAACCCCTAAACCGCCGCTCCCTGTCCCCGCCGCAACTATAATATATGTATTAACCCCTAAACCACCGCTCCCGGACCCCGCCGCCACCTACATTATACCTAGTAACCCCTACCCTGCCCCCCCTATACCGCCGCCACCTATAATTAAGTTATTAACCCCTATCCTGCTGCTCCCGGACCCCGCCGCAACTAAATAAATAGTTTAACCCCTAAACCGCCGCTCCCGGACCCCGCCGCAACTAAATAAATAGTTTAACCCCTAAACCGCCGCTCCCGGAGACCACCGCCACGCTAATAAACTGATTAACCCCTAAACCGCCTCTCCCGAACACCGCCGCAACCTATATTAAACTTATTAACCCCTAATCTGCCCCCCTACACCGTTGCCACCTATAATACATTTATTAACCCCTATCCTGCCCCCCCTACACCGCCGCCACTGTAATAAAATTATTAACCCCTAAACCTAAGTCTAACACTAACCCTAACACCCCCCCTAACTTAAATATTAATTAAATACATCTAAATAATATTTCTCTTATTAACTAAGGCCTAGATTTGGAGTTTGGCGGTAAAAGGGCTGTTAACGCTCCGCGGGTTTTTTTCTGGCCGCACCATAAAATTAACTCTGGTATTGAGAGTCCAAAAAAATGCTGCGTTAGGCTCCAAAAAAGGAGCGTAGAGCAATTTTACCGCAAATGCAACTCTCGATACCAGAGTTGCTTACGGACGCGGCCAGCCTCAAAAACGTGCTCGTGCACGATTCTCCCATAGGAAACAATGGGGCTGTTTGAGCTGAAAAAAAACCTAACACCTGCAAAAAAGCCGCGTTCAGCTCCTAACGCAGCCCCATTGTTTCCTATGGGAAAACACTTCCTACGTCTGCACCTAACACCCTAACATGTACCCCGAGTCTAAACACCCCTAACCTTACACTTATTAACCCCTATTCTGCCGCCCCCGCTATCGCTGACCCCTGCATTACACTTTTAACCCCTAATCTGCCGCTCCGTAAACCGCCGCAACCTACGTTATCCCTATGTACCCCTAATCTGCTGCCCTAACATCGCCGACCCCTATGTTATATTTATTAACCCCTAATCTGCCCCCCACAACGTCGCCGACACCTACCTACACTTATTAACCCCTAATCTGCCGAGCGGACCTGAGCGCTACTATAATAAAGTTATTAACCCCTAATCCGCCTCACTAACCCTATCATAAATAGTATTAACCCCTAATCTGCCCTCCCTAACATCGCCGACACCTACCTTCAATTATTAACCCCTAATCTGCCGACCAGAGCTCACCGCTATTCTAATAAATGTATTAACCCCTAAAGCTAAGTCTAACCCTAACCCTAACACCCCCCTAACTTAAATATAATTTACATCTAACGAAATAAATTAACTCTTATTAAATAAATTAATCCTATTTAAAGCTAAATACTTACCTGTAAAATAAACCCTAATATAGCTACAATATAAATAATAATTATATTATAGCTATTTTAGGATTAATATTTATTTTACAGGCAACTTGGTATTTATTTTAACTAGGTACAATAGCTATTAAATAGTTAAGAACTATTTAATAGTTACCTAGTTAAAATAATAACAAAATTACCTGTAAAATAAATCCTAACCTAAGATATAATTAAACCTAACACTACCCTATCAATAAAATAATTAAATAAACTACCTACAATTACCTACAATTAACCTAACACTACACTATCAATAAATTAAATAAACACAATTGCTACAAATAAATACAATTAAATAAACTAGCTAAAGTACAAAAAAAAAAAAAGAACTAAGTTACAGAAAATAAAAAAATATTTACAAACATAAGAAAAATATTACAACAATTTTAAACTAATTACACCTACTCTAAGCCCCCTAATAAAATAACAAAGCCCCCCAAAATAAAAAATTCCCTACCCTATTCTAAATTAAAAAAGTTACAAGCTCTTTTACCTTACCAGCCCTGAACAGGGCCCTTTGCGGGGCATGCCCCAAGAAGTTCAGCTCTTTTGCCTGTCAAAAAAAACATACAATACCCCCCCCCCCAACATTACAACCCACCACCCACATACCCCTAATCTAACCCAAACCCCCCTTAAATAAACCTAACACTAATCCCCTGAAGATCTTCCTACCTTGTCTTCACCATCCAGGTATCACCGATCGGTCCTGGCTCCGATATCTTCATCCAACCCAAGCGGGGGCTAGACATCCACTGAAGAAGTCCAGAAGAGGGTCCAAAGTCTTCCTCCTATCCGGCAAGAAGAGGACATCCGGACCGGCAAACATCTTCTCCAAGCGGCATCTTCTATCTTCTTCCATCCGGAGCGAAGCGGCAGGATCCTGAAGACCTCCAGCGCGGAACGTCCATCCGGCCCGACGACTGATCGACGAATGACTGTTCCTTTAAGGGACGTCATCCAAGATGGCGTCCCTCGAATTCCGATTGGCTGATAGAATCCTATCAGCCAATCGGAATTAAGGTAGGAATTTTCTGATTGGCTGATGGAATCAGCCAATCAGAATCAAGTTCAATCCGATTGGCTGATCCAATCAGCCAATCAGATTGAGCTCGCATTCTATTGGCTGTTCCGATCAGCCAATAGAATGCGAGCTCAATCTGATTGGCTGATTGGATCAGCCAATCGGATTGAACTAGATTCTGATTGGCTGATTCCATCAGCCAATCAGAAAATTCCTACCTTAATTCCGATTGGCTGATAGAATCCTATCAGCCAATCGGAATTCGAGGGACGCCATCTTGGATGACGTCCCTTAAAGGAACAGTCATTCGTCGATCAGTCGTCGGGCCGGATGGACGTTCCGCGCTGGAGGTCTTCAGGATCCTGCCGCTTCGCTCCGGATGGAAGAAGATAGAAGATGCCGCTTGGAGAAGATGTTTGCCGGTCCGGATGTCCTCTTCTTGCCGGATAGGAGGAAGACTTTGGACCCTCTTCTGGACTTCTTCAGTGGATGTCTAGCCCCCGCTTGGGTTGGATGAAGATATCGGAGCCAGGACCGATCGGTGATACCTGGATGGTGAAGACAAGGTAGGAAGATCTTCAGGGGATTAGTGTTAGGTTTATTTAAGGGGGGTTTGGGTTAGATTAGGGGTATGTGGGTGGTGGGTTGTAATGTTGGGGGGGGGGGTATTGTATGTTTTTTTTGACAGGCAAAAGAGCTGAACTTCTTGGGGCATGCCCCGCAAAGGGCCCTGTTCAGGGCTGGTAAGGTAAAAGAGCTTGTAACTTTTTTAATTTAGAATAGGGTAGGGAATTTTTTATTTTGGGGGGCTTTGTTATTTTATTAGGGGGCTTAGAGTAGGTGTAATTAGTTTAAAATTGTTGTAATATTTTTCTTATGTTTGTAAATATTTTTTTATTTTCTGTAACTTAGTTCTTTTTTTTTTTTGTACTTTAGCTAGTTTATTTAATTGTATTTATTTGTAGCAATTGTGTTTATTTAATTTATTGATAGTGTAGTGTTAGGTTAATTGTAGGTAATTGTAGGTAGTTTATTTAATTATTTTATTGATAGGGTAGTGTTAGGTTTAATTATATCTTAGGTTAGGATTTATTTTACAGGTAATTTTGTTATTATTTTAACTAGGTAACTATTAAATAGTTCTTAACTATTTAATAGCTATTGTACCTAGTTAAAATAAATACCAAGTTGCCTGTAAAATAAATATTAATCCTAAAATAGCTATAATATAATTATAATTTATATTGTAGCTATATTAGGGTTTATTTTACAGGTAAGTATTTAGCTTTAAATAGGATTAATTTATTTAATAAGAGTTAATTTATTTCGTTAGATGTAAATTATATTTAAGTTAGGGGGGTGTTAGGGTTAGGGTTAGACTTAGCTTTAGGGGTTAATACATTTATTAGAATAGCGGTGAGCTCCGGTCGGCAGATTAGGGGTTAATAATTGAAGGTAGGTGTCGGCGATGTTAGGGAGGGCAGATTAGGGGTTAATACTATTTATGATAGGGTTAGTGAGGCGGATTAGGGGTTAATAACTTTATTATAGTAGCGCTCAGGTCCGCTCGGCAGATTAGGGGTTAATAAGTGTAGGTAGGTGTCGGCGACGTTGTGGGGGGCAGATTAGGGGTTAATAAATATAACATAGGGGTCGGCGATGTTAGGGCAGCAGATTAGGGGTACATAGGGATAACGTAGGTGGCGGCGATTTGCGGTCGGAAGATTAGGGGTTAATTATTTTAAGTAGCTTGCGGCGACGTTGTGGGGGGCAAGTTAGGGGTTAAGAAATATAATATAGGGGTCGGCGGTGTTAGGGGCAGCAGATTAGGGGTACATAAGTATAACGTAGGTGGCGGTCGGCAGATTAGGGGTTAAAAATTTTAATCGAGTGGCGGCGATGTGGGGGGAGCTCGGTTTAGGGGTACATAGGTAGTTTATGGGTGTTAGTGTACTTTAGGGTACAGTAGTTAAGAGCTTTATAAACCGGCGTTAGCCAGAAAGCTCTTAACTACTGCTTTTTTTCTGCGGCTGGAATCTTGTCGTTAGAGCTCTAATGCTCACTGCAGAAACGACTCTAAATACCGGAGTTAGGAAGATCCCATTGAAAAGATAGGATACGCAAATGGCGTAGGGGGATCTGCGGTATGGAAAAGTCGCGGCTGAAAAGTGAGCGTTAGACCCTATTTTCAGTGACTCCAAATACCGGCGGTAGCCTAAAACCAGCGTTAGGAGCCTCTAACGCTGGTTTTCACGGCTACCGCAGAACTCCAAATCTAGGTCGAAGTTAATCCTATTTATAACTAAATACTTACCTTTAAAATAAACCCTAATATAGCTACAATATAAATAATAATTATATTGTAGCTATTTTAGGATTTATTTTTATTTTACAGGCAAATTTCAATTTATTTTAACTAGGTACAATAGCTAATAAATAGTTATTAACTATTTAATAGCTACCTAGTTAAAATAAAGAGAAATTAACCTGTAAAATAAAAACTAACCTAAGTTACAATTACACCTAACACTACACTATACTTTAATAAATTATTCCTATTTAAATCTAAATACTTACCTATAAAATAAACCCTAAGATAGCTACAATATAATTAATAATTACATTGTAGCTATTTTAGGATTTATATTTATTTTACAGGTAACTTTGTATTTATTTTAGCTAGTTAGAATAGTTATTAAATAGTTATTAACTATTTAATAACTACCTAGCTAAAAGAAATACAAAATTACCTGTAAAATAAATCCTAACCTAAGTTACATTTAAACCTAACACTACACTATCATTAAATTAATTAAATAAATTACCTACAAATAACTACAATTAAATACAATTAAATAAACTAACTAAAGTACAAAAAATAAAAAAAGCTAAGTTACAAAAAATAAAAAAAATAAGTTACAAACATTTAAAAAATATTACAACAATTTTAAGCTACTTACACCTAATCTAAGCCCCCTAATAAAATAACAAATCCCCCCAAAATAAAAAAATGCCCTACCCTATTCTAAATTAAAAAGTTACCAGCTCTTTTACCTTACCAGCCCTTAAAAGGGCCTTTTGCGGGGCATGCCCCAAAGAATTCTGCTCTTTTGCCTGTAAAAGAAAAATACAACCCCCCCAACTTTAAAACCCACCACCCACATACCCCTAATCTAACCCAAACCCCCCTTAAATAAACCAAACACTACCCCCCTGAAGATAATCCTACCTTGAGTCGTCTTCAGCCAACCGACCACCGATGGAACCGAAGAGGAGATCCGGAGCGGCAGAAGTCATCATCCAAGGGGCGCTGAAGAAATCTTCCATCTGATGAAGTCATCATCCAGGCGGCGCTGAAGAGGTCTTCCAACCGGGTGATGTCATCTTCCAAGCGGCATCTTCAATCTTCTTTCTTCCTGATCCATCTTCATCCCGCCGACGCAGAACATCCTTCTTCCCCGACGGCTGACGACTGAATGAAGGTTCCTTTAAGGGACGTCATCCAAGATGGCATCCCTTCAATTCCGATTGGCTGATAGGATTCTATCAGCCAATCGGAATTAAGGTAGGAAAAATCTGATTGGCTGATGCTATCAGCCAATCAGATTGAAGTTCAATCCGATTGGCTGATCCAATCAGCCAATCAGATTGAGCTTGCATTCTATTGGCTGATCGGAACAGCCAATAGAATGCGAGCTCAATCTGCCCAGCCCAGGTGTGTTCCAGATAAATATACTTAATAAGCTAGAAAGCTTCACACTGTGTAGACATGACTTGCTGCAGTGTGGAAACTGGTTAGTGTTAGGACCAGTCTAATATGGGACACCTTGTAAGTGGTGACTGGCTTAGCAGAATATGATCATATTGTGTGACTAAGATCCCATTTCATTTAAAGGCATTTTCTACAGCAAAAACATAAATATAAGTCAATATTATTGCGAGATGTTAATCCCAATTTTATTTGAACTATGTAAGTATATTTAGCAGATAGAAGTATATTTGTTTTTGCAGCTCAAATATAAGCCAATATTATTGCGAGATGTTTATCCCAATCTTATTAGAAGCTATGTAAGTATATTTGGCAGACAGAAGCATATACAAATATGCCATGAAAGAGTGGACTTAAGTGGTTGGATGTGCACCAATACTTTTTGCTGTTTTATGAAAGAAGTATCTCGGATACTTGCTTGGGCGGAATCCAGCTCCTGTCTAGTTTCTGCGGTCCATATCCCAGGTATAGACAATTGGGAAGCGGATTATCTCAGTTGTCAGACTTTACATCCGGGAGAGTGGTCTTTTTACCCAGATGTGTTTTTTCAGATTGTTCAGATGTGGGGGCTTCCAGAAATAGATCTGATGGCTTCTCATCTAAACAGGAAACTTCCCAGGTATCTGTCCAGGTCCAGGGATCCTCAGGCGGAAGCAGTGGATGGGTTGACACTTCCTTGGAATTATCAACCTGCTTATATTTTTCCGCCTCTAGTTTTTCTTCCAAGATTGAATTCCAAAATCATAATGGAACATTCGTTTGTACTAGAAATGTGCACGGCTAAAAAATTCGGTTCGTTTTCGGTTCGGATCGATTCGGACTTTTCGAATTTCGTTTCGGATCGAATCGGATTCGGCAAAATTTGAATAAATTCATTTCGGATTTATTCGGATCCGAATAAATTCGTTTCGGATTTATTCGGATTCGGCTGAATTCGGTTCTATTCCGTTCCGAAATTCGGTATGTTTTTAGTACACTAACACCCATTTAGTACACTAAGTCACTAACACCCATAAACTACCTATGAACCACTAAACCGAGGCCCCCCCACATCGCAAACCCTATAATAACATTATTTAACCCCTAATCTGCCGATCGGATATCGCCGCAACCTACATTATAGCTATTAACCCCTAATCTGCTGTCCCTAACACCGCCGACCCCTACATTATAGTTATTAACCCCTAATCTGCCCCCCCCAACGTCGCCGCAATCTAACTACAAGTATTAACCCCTAATCTGCCGACCCGATATTGCCGCCGCCTACATTATAGCTATTAACCCCTAATCTGCTGTCCCTAACACCGCCGACCCCTACATTATAGTTATTAACCCCTAATCTGCCCCCCCCAACGTCGCCGCAATCTAACTACAAGTATTAACCCCTAATCTGCCGACCCGATATCGCCGCCGCCTACATTATAGCTATTAACCCCTAATCTGCTGTCCCTAACACCGCCGACCCCTACATTATAGTTATTAACCCCTAATCTGCCTCCCCCCAACGTCGCCACAATCTAACTACAAGTATTAACCCCTAATCTGCCGACCGCAAATCGCCGCCACTATAATAAATGTATTAACCCCTAAACCGCCGCACTCCCGCCTCGCAAACACTATAATACATTTTATTAACCCCTAATCTGCCCTCCCTAACATCGCCGCCACCTACCTACAATTATTAACCCCTAATCTCCCGCCCCCAACGTCGCCGCTACTATAATAAGGTTATTAACCCCTAAACCTAAGTCTAACCCTAACACTAACACCCCCCTAACTTAAATATAATTTAAATAAAACGAAATAAGTTTACTATAGTTAAATAAATGAATCCTATTTAAAACTAAATACTTACCTGTAAAATAAACCCTAATATAGCTACAATATAACTAATAGTTACATTGTAGCTATTTTAGGATTTATTTTTATTTTACAGGCAACTTTGCATTTATTTTAACTAGGTACAATAGTTATTAAATAGTTAATAACTATTTAATAACTACCTAGCTAAAATAAATACAAATTTACCTGTAAAATAAATCCTAACCTAAGTTACAATTACACCTAACACTACACTATCATTAAATTAACTAAATAAATGAATCATATTTAAAACAAAATACTTACCTGTAAAATAAACCCTAAGATAGCTGCAATATAACTAATAGTTACATTGTAGCTATTTTAGCATTTATATTTATTTTACAGGCAACTTTGTATTTATTTTAACTAGGTACAAAAGCTATTAAATAGTTATTGACTAATTAATAGCTACCTAGTTAAAATAATTACAAAATTACCTGTAAAATAAATCCTAACCTAAGTTACAATTAAACCTAACACTACACTGTCATTAAATAAATTAACTACAAGTACCTACAATTATCTACAATTAAATACACTAAAGTACAAAAAACCCCCACTAAATTACAAAAAAAAACAAACACTAAATTACAAAAAATAAAAAAATATTACAAGAATTTTAAACTAATTACACCTAATCTAAGCCCCCTAATAAAATAACAAAGCCCCCCAAAATAAAAAAAATGCCCTACCCTATACTAAATTACAAAAGTTAACAGCTCTATTACCTTACCAGCCCTGAACAGGGCCCTTTGCGGGGCATGCCCCAAAGAAAACAGCTCTTTTGCCTGTAAAAAAAAAACACAATCCCCCCCCCACATTACAACCCACCACCCACATACCCCTACTCTAACCCAAACCCCCCTTAAATAAACCTAACACTACCCCCCTGAAGATCTCCCTACCTTGAGTCGTGTTCACCCAGCCGGGCCGAAGTCTTCATCCGATGGGGCAGAAGAGGACATCCAGACCGGCAGAAGTCTTCATCCAAGCGGGGCAAGAAGAGGTCTTCCATCCATCATACAAGTACCAAAATACAAACAAACACTAAATTACCAAAAATAATAAAATATTACAATAATTTTAAACTAATTACACCTAATCTAAGCCCCCGACTAGCTATTAATATAGCTTCAATATAACTAATAGTTACATTGTAGCTATTTTAGGATTTATATTTATTTTACAGGCAACTTTGTATTTATTTTAACTAGGTACAATAGCTATTAAATAGTTAATAACTATTTAATAACTACCTAGCTAAAATAAATACAAATTTACCTGTAAAATAAATAATAACCTAAGTTACAATTACACCTAACACTACACTATCATTAAATTAACTAAATAAATGAATCCTATATAAAACTAAAGACTTACCTGTAAAATAAACCCTAATATAGCTGCAATATAACTAATAGTTACATTGTAGCTATTTTAGCATTTATATTTATTGTACAGGCAACTTTGTATTTATTTTAACTAGGTTCAATAGCTATTAAATAGATATTGACTATTTAATAGCTACCTAGTTAAAATAATTACAAAATTACCTGTAAAATAAATCCTAACCTAAGTTACAATTAAACCTAACACTACACTATCATTAAATAAATTAACTACAAGTACCTACAATTAAATACAATTAAAAAAACTAAACTAAAGTACAAAAACCCCCCCACTAAATTACAAAAAATAAAAAAATATTACAAGAATTTTAAACTAATTACACCTAATCTAAGCCCCCTAATAAAATAACAAAGCCCCCTAAAATAAAAAAAAATGCCCTACCCTATACTAAATTACAAAAGTTAACAGCTCTATTACCTTACCAGCCCTGAACAGGGCCTTTTGCGGGGCATGCCCCAAAGAAAACAGCTCTTTTGCCTGTAAAAAAAAACACAATACCCCCCCCCCACATTACAACCCACCACCCACATACCCCTACTCTAACCCAAACCCCCCTTAAATAAACCTAACACTACCCCCCTGAAGATCTCCCTACCTTGAGTCGTGTTCACCCAGCCGGGCCGAAGTCTTCATCCGATGGGGCAGAAGAGGACATCCAGACCGGCAGAAGTCTTCATCCAAGCGGGGCAAGAAGAGGTCTTCCATCCATCAGAAAAGTACAAAAAAACAAACAAACACTAAATTAGCAAGAATAATAAAATATTACAATAATTTTAAACTAATTACACCTAATCTAAGCCCCCTACTAGCTATTAATATAGCTACAATATAACTAATAGTTACATTGTAGCTATTTTAGGATTTATATTTATTTTACAGGCAACTTTGTATTTATTTTAACTAGGTACAATAGCTATTAAATAGTTAATAACTATTTAATAACTACCTAGCTAAAATAAATACAAATTTACCTGTAAAATAAACCCTAACCTAAGTTACAATTACACCTAACACTACACTGTCATTAAATTAACTAAATAAATTAATCCTATATAAAACTAAATACTTACCTGTAAAATAAACCCTAATATAGCTACAATATAACTAATAGTTACATTGTAGCTATTTTAGCATTTATATTTATTTTACAGGCAACTTTGTATTTATTTTAACTAGGTACAATAGCTATTAAATAGATATTTACTGTTTAATAGCTACCTAGTTAAAATAATTACAAAATTACCTGTAAAATAAATCCTAACCTAAGTTACTATTAAACCTAACACTACACTATCATTAAATAAATTAACTACAAGTACCTACAATTAAATACAATGAAATAAACTAAACTAAAGTACAAAAAAAACAAACACTAAATTACAAAAAATAAAAAAAATTACAAGAATTTTAAACTAATTACACCTAATCTAAGCCCCCTAATAAAATAACAAAGCCCCCCAAAATAAAAAAAATGCCCTACCCTATACTAAATTACAAAAGTAATCAGCTCTATTACCTTACCAGCCCTGAACAGGGCCTTTTGCGGGGCATGCCCCAAAGAAAACAGCTCTTTTGCCTGTAAAAAAAAACACAATACCCCCCCCCCACATTACAACCCACCACCCACATACCCCTACTCTAACCCAAACCCCCCTTAAATAAACCTAACACTACCCCCCTGAAGATCTCTCTACCGTGTCTTCACCCAGCGGGCCGAAGTCTTCATCCGATCGGGCAGAAGAGGACATCCAGACCGGCAGAAGTCTTCATCCAAGCGGGGCAAGAAGAGGTCTTCCATCCATCAGAAGTCTTGATCCAGGCGGCATCTTCTCTGTTCATCCATCCGGAGCGGAGCGGCAGCATCCTGAAGACATCCCACGCAGAGCATCCTCTTCTTTCTTGATCCGACGACTAGGTGACTGTACCTTTAAGTGACGTCATCCAAGATGGCGTCCCTTGAATTCCGATTGGCTGATAGGATTCTATCAGCCAATCGGAATTAAGGTAGGAAAAATCTGATTGGCTGATTCAATCAGCCAATCAGATTCAAGTTCAATCCGATTGGCTGATCCAATTAGCCAATCAGATTGAGCTTGCATTCTATTGGCTGATCGGAACAGCCAATAGAATGCGAGGTCAATCTGATTGGCTGATTCCATCAGCCAATCGGATTGAACTTGAATCTGATTGGCTGATTAAATCAGCCAATCAGATTTTTCCTACCTTAATTCCGATTGGCTGATAGAATCCTATCAGCCAATCGGAATTCAAGGGACGCCATCTTGGATGACGTCACTTAAAGGTACAGTCACCTAGTCGTCGGATCAAGAAAGAAGAGGATGCTCTGCGTGGGATGTCTTCAGGATGCTGCTGCTCCGCTCCGGATGGATGAACAGAGAAGATGCCGCCTGGATCAAGACTTCTGATGGATGGAAGACCTCTTCTTGCCCCGCTTGGATGAAGACTTCTGCCGGTCTGGATGTCCTCTTCTGCCCGATCGGATGAAGACTTCGGCCCGCTGGGTGAAGACACGGTAGAGAGATCTTCAGGGGGGTAGTGTTAGGTTTATTTAAGGGGGGTTTGGGTTAGAGTAGGGGGGCTTTGTTATTTTATTAGGGGGCTTAGATTAGGTGTAATTAGTTTAACCCCTTAACGACCGAGGACGTGCAGGGTACGTCCTCAAAAAAAAGGCAGTTAACGCCTGAGGACGTACCCTGCACGTCCTCGGTTTGGAAAGCAGCTGGAAGCGATCCTGCTCGCTTCCAGCTGCTTTCCGGTTATTGCAGTGATGCCTCGATATGGAGGCATCCTGCAATAACTTTTTTAAGCCATCCGGTGCAGAGAGAGCCACTCTGTGGCCCTCTCTGCACCGGAGATCGGTGGTTCCCGGCGTTGGTGGGTGGGAGCCGGACCGGGAGGCGGGTGGCGGCCATCGATGGCCCTGGTTATGTGCAGGGGGGGCGGGATCGTGGGCGGGGATGAGCGGGGGGCGCGCACGGGCGCGCGCGCGTGCACGGGGGGGGGGGGGGGGGCGCGTGCAGGGGGAGGGAGCGGGTGGGAACCGCTACACTACAGAAAATGAGTTAGTAAAAATGTTTAAATGCCCTAATATTTTTTAAAAAAAAAAAAGATCAGCAAGGTGGTGGGGGTTTGTCTGTGTGGGGGGGAAGCTACACTACAGAAAAAAGACAAATAAATATAAAAAAAGCCCTTTTTTTTTGCAAACTGGGTACTGGCAGACAGCTGCCAGTACCCAAGATGGCCCCCAATGAGGCAGAGGGGATGGTCAGAGAGCGGTTTTGGGGGGGATCAGGGAGGTTGGGGGCTAAGGGGGGGATCCTACACCCTAGCATATGTAAATATGCTAAAAAAAAATTATTTATTTTTTAAAAAACCCTTTTATTTTAGTACTGGCAGACTTTCTGCCAGTACTTAAGATGGCGGGGACAATTGTGGGGTGGGGGAGGGAAGGGAGCTGTTTGGGAGGGATCAGGGGGTGGGATGTGTCAGGTGGGAGGCTGATCTCTACACTAAAGCTAAAATTAATCCTGCAAGCTCCCTACAAACTCCCTAATTAACCCCTTCACTGCTAGCCAGAATACACGTGTGAGGCGCAGCAGGATTTAGCGGCCTTCTAATTACCAGAAAGCAACGCCAAAGTCATATATGTCTGCTATTTCTGAACAAAGGGGATCCCAGACAAGTATTTACAACCATTTGTGCCATAATTGCACAAGCTGTTTGTAAATTATTTCAGTGAGAAACCTAAAATTGTGAAAAATTTAACTTTTTTTTCAATTTGATCGCATTTGGCGGTGAAATGGTGGCATGAAATATACCAAAATGTGCCTAGATCAATACTTGGGGTTGTCTACTATACTACACTAAAGCTAAAATTAACCCTACAAGCTCCCTAAAAGCTCCCTAATTAACCCCTTAACTGCTGGGCATAATACACTTGTGGTGCGCAGTGGCATTTAGCGGCCTTCTAATTACCAAAAAGCAACGCCAAAGCCATATATGTCTGCTATTTCTGAACAAAGGGGATCCCAGAGAAGAATTTACAACCATTTATGCCATAATTGCACAAGTTGTTTGTAAATAATTTCAGTGAGAAACCAAAAGTTTGTGAAAAAATTTGTGAAAAAGTGAACGATTTTTTGTATTTGATCGCATTTGGCGGTGAAATGGTGGTATGAAATATACCAAAATTGTCCTAGATCAATACTTTGGGATGTCTACTAAAAAAAAATATATACATGTCAAGGGATATTCAGGGATTCCTGAAAGATATTAGTGTTCTAATGTAACTAGCGCTAATTTTGGAAAAAAGTGGTTTGGAAATAGCAAAGTGCTACTTGTATTTATGGCCCTATAACTTGCACAAAAAGCAAAGAACATGTAAAAATTGGGTATTTCTAAACTCAGGACAAAATTTAGAAACTATTTAGCATGGGTGTTTTTTGGTGGTTGTAGATATGTAACAGATTTTGGGGGTCAAAGTTAGAAAAAGTGTGTTTTTTTCAATTTTTCCTCATATTTTATATTTTTTTTTATAGTAAATTATAAGATATGATGAAAATAATGGTATCTTTAGAAAGTCCATTTAGTGGCGAGAAAAACGGTATATAATATGTGTGGGTACAGTAAATGAGTAAGAGGAAAATTACAGCTAAACACAAACACCGCAAAAATGTAAAAATAGCCTTGGTCCCAAACGGACAGAAAATGGAAAAGTGCTCTGGTCACTAAGGGGTTAAAATTCTTGTAATTTTTTTTATTTTTTGTAATTTAGTGTTTGTTTTTTTGTACTTTAGTTTAGTTTATTTCATTGTATTTAATTGTAGGTACTTGTAGTTAATTTATTTAATGATAGTGTAGTGTTTAATAGTAACTTAGGTTAGGATTTATTTTACAGGTAATTTTGTAATTATTTTAACTAGGTAGCTATTAAACAGTAAATATCTATTTAATAGCTATTGTACCTAGTTAAAATAAATACAAAGTTGCCTGTAAAATAAATATAAATGCTAAAATAGCTACAATGTAACTATTAGTTATATTGCAGCTATATTAGGGTTTATTTTACAGGTAAGTATTTAGTTTTATATAGGATTAATTTATTTAGTTAATTTAATGACAGTGTAGTGTTAGGTGTAATTGTAACTTAGGTTAGGGTTTATTTTACAGGTAAATTTGTATTTATTTTAGCTAGGTAGTTATTAAATAGTTATTAACTATTTAATAGCTATTGTACCTAGTTAAAATAAATACAAAGTTGCCTGTAAAATAAATATAAATCCTAAAATAGCTACAATGTAACTATTAGTTATATTGTAGCTATATTAATAGCTAGTAGGGGGCTTAGATTAGGTGTAATTAGTTTAAAATTATTGTAATATTTTATTATTTTTGCTAATTTAGTGTTTGTTTGTTTTTTTGTACTTTTCTGATGGATGGAAGACCTCTTCTTGCCCCGCTTGGATGAAGACTTCTGCCGGTCTGGATGTCCTCTTCTGCCCCATCGGATGAAGACTTCGGCCCGGCTGGGTGAACACGACTCAAGGTAGGGAGATCTTCAGGGGGGTAGTGTTAGGTTTATTTAAGGGGGGTTTGGGTTAGAGTAGGGGTATGTGGGTGGTGGGTTGTAATGTGGGGGGGGGGATTGTGTTTTTTTTTTTACAGGCAAAAGAGCTGTTTTCTTTGGGGCATGCCCCGCAAAGGGCCCTGTTCAGGGCTGGTAAGGTAATAGAGCTGTTAACTTTTGTAATTTAGTATAGGTTAGGGCATTTTTTTTATTTTGGGGGGCTTTGTTATTTTATTAGGGGGCTTAGATTAGGTGTAATTAGTTTAAAATTCTTGTAATATTTTTTTATTTTTTGTAATTTAGTGGGGGGGGGGGGGGGTTTGACTTTAGTTTAGTTTTTTTAATTGTATTTAATTGTAGGTACTTGTAGTTAATTTATTTAATGATAGTGTAGTGTTAGGTTTAATTGTAACTTAGGTTAGGATTTATTTTACAGGTAATTTTGTAATTATTTTAACTAGGTAGCTATTAAATAGTCAATATCTATTTAATAGCTATTGAACCTAGTTAAAATGAATACAAAGTTGCCTGTACAATAAATATAAATGCTAAAATAGCTACAATGTAACTATTAGTTATATTGCAGCTATATTAGGGTTTATTTTACAGGTAAGTCTTTAGTTTTATATAGGATTCATTTATTTAGTTAATTTAATGATAGTGTAGTGTTAGGTGTAATTGTAACTTAGGTTATGATTTATTTTACAGGTAAATTTGTATTTATTTTAGCTAGGTAGTTATTAAATAGTTATTAACTATTTAATAACTATTGTACCTAGTTAAAATAAATACAAAGTTGCCTGTAAAATACATATAAATCCTAAAATAGCTACAATGTAACTATTAGTTATATTGAAGCTATATTAATAGCTAGTAGGGGGCTTAGATTAGGTGTAATTAGTTTAAAATTATTGTAATATTTTATTATTTTTGGTAATTTAGTGTTTGTTTGTATTTTGGTACTTGTATGATGGATGGAAGACCTCTTCTTGCCCCGCTTGGATGAAGACTTCTGCCGGTCTGGATGTCCTCTTCTGCCCCATCGGATGAAGACTTCGGCCGGCTGGGTGAACACGACTCAAGGTAGGGAGATCTTCAGGGGGGTAGTGTTAGGTTTATTTAAGGGGGGTTTGGGTTAGAGTAGGGGTATGTGGGTGGTGGGTTGTAATGTGGGGGGGGGGATTGTGGTTTTTTTTTACAGGCAAAAGAGCTGTTTTCTTTGGGGCATGCCCCGCAAAGGGCCCTGTTCAGGGCTGGTAAGGTAATAGAGCTGTTAACTTTTGTAATTTAGTATAGGTTAGGGCATTTTTTTTATTTTGGGGGGCTTTGTTATTTTATTAGGGGGCTTAGATTAGGTGTAATTAGTTTAAAATTCTTGTAATATTTTTTTATTTTTTGTAATTTAGTGTGGGGGGGGGGTTTGACTTTAGTTTAGTTTTTTTAATTGTATTTAATTGTAGGTACTTGTAGTTAATTTATTTAATGATAGTGTAGTGTTAGGTTTAATTGTAACTTAGGTTAGGATTTATTTTACAGGTAATTTTGTAATTATTTTAACTAGGTAGCTATTAAATAGTCAATATCTATTTAATAGCTATTGAACCTAGTTAAAATGAATACAAAGTTGCCTGTACAATAAATATAAATGCTAAAATAGCTACAATGTAACTATTAGTTATATTGCAGCTATATTAGGGTTTATTTTACAGGTAATTCTTTAGTTTTATATAGGATTCATTTATTTAGTTAATTTAATGATAGTGTAGTGTTAGGTGTAATTGTAACTTAGGTTATGATTTATTTTACAGGTAAATTTGTATTTATTTTAGCTAGGTAGTTATTAAATAGTTATTAACTATTTAATAACTATTGTACCTAGTTAAAATAAATACAAAGTTGCCTGTAAAATACATATAAATCCTAAAATAGCTACAATGTAACTATTAGTTATATTGAAGCTATATTAATAGCTAGTAGGGGGCTTAGATTAGGTGTAATTAGTTTAAAATTATTGTAATATTTTATTATTTTTGGTAATTTAGTGTTTGTTTGTATTTTGGTACTTGTATGATGGATGGAAGACCTCTTCTTGCCCCGCTTGGATGAAGACTTCTGCCGGTCTGGATGTCCTCTTCTGCCCCATCGGATGAAGACTTCGGCCGGCTGGGTGAACACGACTCAAGGTAGGGAGATCTTCAGGGGGGTAGTGTTAGGTTTATTTAAGGGGGGTTTGGGTTAGAGTAGGGGTATGTGGGTGGTGGGTTGTAATGTGGGGGGGGGGATTGTGTTTTTTTTTTTACAGGCAAAAGAGCTGTTTTATTTGGGGCATGCCCCGCAAAGGGCCCTGTTCAGGGCTGGTAAGGTAATAGAGCTGTTAACTTTTGTAATTTAGTATAGGGTAGGGCATTTTTTTTTAGTTTGGGGGGCTTTGTTATTTTATTAGGGGGCTTAGATTAGGTGTAATTAGTTTAAAATTCTTGTAATATTTTTTTATTTTTTGTAATTTAGTGGTTTTTTATTTTTTGTAATTTAGTGGGGGGGTTTTGTACTTTAGTTTATTTAATTGTAGATAATTGTAGGTACTTGTAGTTAATTTATTTAATGATAGTGTAGTGTTAGGTTTTATTGTAACTTAGGTTAGGATTTATTTTACAGGTAATTTTGTAATTATTTTAACTAGGTAGCTATTAATTAGTCAATAACTATTTAATAGCTATTGTACCTAGTTAAAATAAATACAAAGTTGCCTGTAAAATAAATATAAATGCTAAAATAGCTACAATGTAACTATTAGTTATATTGCAGCTATCTTAGGGTTTATTTTACAGGTAAGTATTTAGTTTTAAATAGGAATAATTTATTAAAGTATAGTGTAGTGTTAGGTGTAATTGTAACTTAGGTTAGTTTTTATTTTACAGGTAAATTTGTATTTATTTTAGCTAGGTAGTTATTAAATAGTTATTAACTATTTAATAACTATTGTACCTAGTTAAAATAAATACAAAGTTGCCTGTAAAATAAAAATAAATCCTAAAATAGCTACAATGTAACTATTAGTTATATTGCAGCTATCTTAGGGTTTATTTTACAGGTAAGTATTTAGTTTTAAATAGGATTCATTTATTTAACTATAGTAAACTTATTTCGTTTTATTTAAATTATATTTAAGTTAGGGGGGTGTTAGTGTTAGGGTTAGACTTAGGTTTAGGGGTTAATAACCTTATTATAGTAGCGGCGACGTTGGGGGCGGGAGATTAGGGGTTAATAATTGTAGGTAGGTGGCGGCGATGTTAGGGAGGGCAGATTAGGGGTTAATAAAATGTATTATAGTGTTTGCGAGGCGGGAGTGCGGCGGTTTAGGGGTTAATACATTTATTATAGTTGCGGCGATTTGCGGTCGGCAGATTAGGGGTTAATACTTGTAGTTAGATTGTGGCGACGTTGGGGGGGGGCAGATTAGGGGTTAATAACTATAATGTAGGGGTCGGCGGTGTTAGGGACAGCAGATTAGGGGTTAATAGCTATAATGTAGGCGGCGGCGATATCGGGTCGGCAGATTAGGGGTTAATACTTGTAGTTAGATTGCGGCGACGTTGGGGGGGCAGATTAGGGGTTAATAACTATAATGTAGGGGTCGGCGGTGTTAGGGACAGCAGATTAGGGGTTAATAGCTATAATGTAGGCGGCGGCGATATTCGGTCGGCAGATTAGGGGTTAATACTTGTAGTTAGATTGCGGCGACGTTGGGGGGGGCAGATTAGGGGTTAATAACTATAATGTAGGGGTCGGCGGTGTTAGGGACAGCAGATTAGGGGTTAATAGTTATAATGTAGGTGGCGGCGATATTCGGTCGGCAGATTAGGGGTTAATAAAATAATGCAGGTGTCAGCGATAGCGGGGGCGGCAGATTAGGGGTTAATAAGTGTTAGATTAGGGGTGTTTAGAGACTCGGGGTACATGTTAGGGTGTTAGGTGCAGACTTAGTGTTTCCCCATAGGAAACAATGGGGCTGCTGTGTTCGTTTTTTTTCAGCCGAAACTCCCATTGTTTCCTATGGGGAAATGCCGAATTTTAACGAGCTAATTCGGATTTATTCGGAGATACGGCAGCTATTTCGGATTCATTCGGTAGATTCGGAAGTATTTTAATTCGGAAATCCGAATCGATCCGAATCTCCGAATTTACCGAATTTACCGAATTTACGAATTAATCCGAAACGAACCGCACATGTCTAGTTTGTACTGCTGGTGGCTCCAGCATGGCCACACAGGTTTTGGTATGTGGATCTTATTCGGATGTCCAGTTGCCAACCTTGGCCACTTCCGTTAAGGCCAGACCTTCTATCTCAAGGCCCGTTTTTCCATCAGGATCTCAAATCATTAAATTTGAAGGTATGGAGATTGAACACTTAGTGCTTAGTCATAGAGGTTTCTCTGACTCAGTGATTAATACTATGTTACAGGCTCGTAAATCTGTGTTTAGAAATTATCGAGTTTGGAAGACTTACATTTCATGGTGCTCTTCTCATAAATTCTCTTGCCATTCTTTTAGAATTCCTAGAATTTTACAGTTTCTTTAGGATGGTTTAGATAAGGGTTTGTCTGCAAGTTCCTTGAAAGGACAAATCTCTGCTCTTTCTGTTCTGTTCCACAGAAAAATTGCTAATCTTCCTGATATTCATTGTTTTGTTCAGGCTTTGGTTCATATCAGGCCTGTCATTAAATCACTCTCTCCTCCTTGGAATCTTAATTTGGTTTTGAAGGCTTTACAGGCTCCTCTGTTTGAACCTATGCATTATCTGGACATTAAATTACTTTCTTGGAAAGTATTGTTCCTTTTGGCCATCTCTTCTGCTAGAAGAGTTTCTGAATTATCTGCTCTTTCTTGTGAATCTCTTTTTCTGATTTTTCATCAGGATAAGGCGGATTTGCGGACTTCGTTTAAATTTTAACTAAAGTTGTGAACTCCAACAACATTAGTAGAGAAATTGTTGTCTCTTCTTTGTGTCCTAATCCTAAGAATTCTCTGGAGAGATCTTTACATTCTTTGGATGTGGTGAGAGCTTTGAAATATTATGTTGAAGCTACTAAAGATTTCAGGAAGACTTCTAGTCTATTTGTTATCTTTTCTGTTTCTAGGAAAGGTCAGAAGGCTTCTGCCATTTCTTTGGCATCTTGGTTAAAGCTTTTGATTCATCATGCTTATTTGGAGTCGGGTAAATCCCCGCCTCAGAAGATTACGGCTCATTCTACTAGGTCAGTTTCCACTTCCTGGGCTTTTAAGAATGAAGCTTCTGTTGATCATATTTGCAAAGCTGCAACTTGGTCTTCTTTGCATACTTTTACTAAATTCTACCATTTTGATGTTTGCTCATCTTCAGAAGCAGTTTTTGGTAGAAAAGTACTTCAGGCAGCTGTTTCAGTTTAATTCTTCTGCTTATCATTTCAGTTTTTTTCATTATAAAGATTAAAACTTTTAATTTGGGTTGAGGATTAATTTTTCAGCGGAATTGGCTGTCTTTATTTTTATCCCTCCCTCTCTAGTGACGCTATCCCATACGTCACTAGCTCATGGACTCTTGCCAATTACATGAAAGAAAACATAATTTATGTAAGAGTTTACATCCATGAGACCCACCCTATATATGGTGGTTATTATTTTTTTGTATAAAGCACAATTATTCCAATTCCTTGTTGATGCTTTCGCTCCTTTCTTATCACCCCACTTCTTGGCTATTCGTTAAACTGAATTGTGGGTGTATTTATAGGCATTTTGAGGTTTGGGAAACTTTGCCCCTCCTGGTAGGATTGTATATCCCATACGTCACTAGCTCATGGACTCTCGCCAATATGAAATAAATGAATTTATCAGGTAAATTCTTACATAAATTATGTTTTCTAGCAGCAGTAAGCCTGACGTTTTGGGAGACTTCACTCATACTTCCTGGAAGTAGGCGATATACGAGGTATAGAGGGAGCATTGGTGAGGTAATATAAGTGGCTTTAATATATTATTACACACAAAAATCTATTAACCTCTAAACCACCGTCCCCCCACATCGCCAACAGTAAATAAAAGTATTAACCCCTAAACCGCCGTTCCCCCCCACACAGCAACTACCTAAATTAAACTATTAATCCCTAAACCGCCGTCCCCCACATCACCAATACTAAATAAAGCAATTAACCCCTAAACCGCCGTCCCCCCACATCACAACTACCTAAATTAAATCTAAACACCCCCTAGCTTTAACATAATTAAAATACACCGAAATTAAAGTTACAATTACTAACTACCTAGTTAAAATAAATACAATCTTACTTGTGAAACAAAAATTACAACCTAAGCTGAAACTAAAAAAAAACTAACATTACTTGTTTAAAAAAAAAATACAAAAAATAAAAAACCTAACATTACTAAAATTAATAAAACCTAACATTAAAAAAAAAATAAAAACTACAATTACAAAAAATAATAATTTTTTATTATTTTGGATAATTTCGTTTATTTTTTGTAATGATCGTTTTTTTTATTTTTTTGTAATTTTGGTGTTTATTATATTTTGTTATTTGTAGTTTTAAATTTTTTTGCAATGTAAGGTTTTATTATTTTTAGTAATGTTATGTTTTTTATTTTTTGTATATTTGTATATTTTTATTTATTACTATAATAAATTTTAAACTTTTTTAACTCTCCATTTGCTGCTGAACTATTATCTCTGTCCTTGGTGAAATATCCTTTGGACCTTCTGAACACCTTGTACTGAGTCTCTGGACCTGCTGGCTGATCCCTGCTCCATTGGCTCGTCCTGACTACTCCATTCTGAGCATCTTTGGACTCTCCCTGGTGAGACGAGGATTCCCACTGTGGACATCTTCTGCTGGTCTACCGGATGACGTGTGGTTCGGGACTGCTAGTATTGCACATCAGTGCTTTACATTGTGTTAGTAGGATTCTTTAGTTCCTATCGCTCCCCATTTCAAGCTGTTTTTGATCTGCACTATGTGGCGCCCTCTATTCTGTTCTCCTTAGATTCTCTTACCTGTGTTGTGGCAAGACACCCTGGAGGAGCGGCCTATCTTCCATGGATGCACTCCATTTGATACCCCCTGGAATTGCATATAACAGGACTTTCCTAACTCATTATTTAATGGACTATATAGTCTGCATATTCCTTCATCTTTACCTGCCTTCTGGTTTTTATCCGCTTATATCCTTGCCTATTATTGTATTTGTATATCCTTGCATATTATTGTTGCTTTATTGTTGGTTCATTGAATCACCTAGTCACCTTAACATACTGCTCCATTACTCATATTTATCCTGTGGTACACTTATTTTGCTCCTAGGCGCCTCTTACAAGTACCCTGGTGACGCTTGCTATCACCAAGTGTACTAGTTTTGACTTTAATTAGGTGTTTGCAATGTGGGGGATGCCGTATTAGGGGTTAATACATTTTATTAGTGATTGCGATGTGGGGGGACGGCAGTTTAGGGCTTAATAGCTTTATTTAGTGTTGGTGATGTGGGGGGAGGGCGGTTTAGGGGTTAATAGATTTATTTAGTGTTGGCGATGTGGGGGGATGGCAGTTTAGGTCTTAATAGCTTCATTTAGTGTTGGCGATGTGGGGGGACGCCAGTTTATGGGTTAATAGGTTTCTTTCTAATGACATGGTGAGTCCACGGAATCATCAATTACTGTTGGGAATATCACTACTGGCCAGCAGGAGGAGGCAAAGAGCACCACAGCAGAGCTGTTAAGTATCACTTCCCTTCCCATAAACCCCAGTCATTCTCTTTGCCTCTAGTGCAAGGAGGAAGTGAAGTAATTAGGTGTCCTAATTAAGATTCTTCTATCAAGATTTTTTTATTTATTTTAAAGACAGGGCAGGATTGCTCTGATCTTCCTTCACAATCTGGGTCTAGCCGTACTCCACGTTAGTCTCTTCAGCAGGGCAGTGGTGACTTTAAAGCAGTTAGGAACTTGTGAGGTGGGCCTAGCTGCGTTTTCCTAACATGTTGCTGCCCTGGTATAGAAAGCCTGAGTAAGTTTACTCTGTCTTTCTCTTTACACAGGTCTCTGTGAGGAGTGGCATCCTCTCATACTTTGTGAGTCGTCTGTCAGACGGCTAGAATGCAGGTAAGTGCCATTTGTCTTCTGGGGTTAGGAGGCTGGCACTGAAGGGGTTAAGAACCTAAAGGTTAAGTTAACCTTCTATTGCTTTACCCTGCATTTTCTTCGGGACACATAATCCTTCAGGAGAGGATTTTTATGGCAGTAAGCAGGCACTATATAGCAGTGACATTGAGATCATGGGTTAATATCCCTCAGGACAGGAAGGAGTTAACAGGGAGAAAGATTCTTATCCAGGTTTAACAGAGGCTTATGTTTGACTGAATGCCTATGTCGAACTGTATCTCAAATGGTAATTTGTAGGAGAGCGCGCTTTTTATGTTAGACGCCATTCCTATGGGAATTAATTGCCGTTTTTTCTACTCTCTATTGGGACAGTATTAAAGAGCTGCAGGGGCTTATGTTAACATGTTTATTGTTCCTTATTGCCCCGGATGCCCTTCATTGTTGGGGAGTACTTATATTAGTTTGGAGTTAAGTGTGATTCAACACGCTTTTCCCTGTTCGTTTGTGACTCCGCCTCCTTCTCAGTGAAGAGCGTCACCATTGTTGGGGCTTGTTTTCATTGGCAGTTGTACACTGCCTCACTCTACGGAAGATGAGAGCAGAGCGGCGCCTTTATCCTGCTTGGTCTAATATATAAAAGGAGTTTATATATATTTTTTTTTTATGAAAATTAAACATTCCTTGTTTTTTGTTGACGTTCTCATGAGAGTGACACAGTTTTTTTCTCATCCCTGCCTTATTGTATTATTATTGATTCTTCTCTCTGCTATTAATAAAAATTTATCATGATTTTATGTGAGGCTGATATTCAGCGTGAAGACCAGAAAGACAGCACAGTGGTTAGAGAGACAGTCTTTTGACAAATGCCTGTTCCAATCTACAAATAATTAATGCTCTTTAAGAACAATTGTGGTTCTGTAAATTCTGTCCATGTCAGTTTTAACGTTTTAAGATTAAAATGTTTATATTTCTGTGCTTTTTGTTAGCAGTTATGTATAGTACAGTTACATGTTACCAAGAGGTAATTTTCTATGACATCCAAAATTTAGTTCCTCTTATGTCTCCCAGGATGATACTGTTATGGCTATTTCACAGTTTTCTCCTTAAACTTCCCAAACCTTTATGATGTCACATGCAGTGCCCTGCGGTCCTCATAACCAGTGGAGTGTGTTTGGCTTACAGATTTTCAGCACAGGTATCATCTGCGATACCTGTGGCTTTGTCTGTTTTTTTCCTTACTTACAGGGAAAATGCCAGAGGACATTAAAGTTTCAGATAGTAAGGTTTCTACTCCACTTTCTGCTACCCAGGTTGCTCTCTCTCCCAAGTTTGGGTGAGGTGGATTCACTGGGAGTTTATAAAGGGTGAACTCTCAGATCTGGACAGTATAATCCTTTTTTCTGATGCTGAAGTGATTTCCTTCAGTTGTATGCTAAAAATACCTTGTGTACTGTTAAAGGAGGTTTTGGCTATTTGGACGACATCAATACCCCTGTCGTTGTCAACCTTTGAAAGTTTTGTGTTTTCTTTCATTTCTATGATGTTCCTTCCCATGAGGAAGTCTTTTTTTTACGTGTCTAGACCTTTGTGGGTCAATGGGTTCCCTCTGGTATAGCTTAGTGATAGCACACCTAGATGGGAAACCAAATGTTGAGAGTTTGAATCCACCCACAGGTGCCGGAGATCCTTTGTGTTGTGGTTTACTTGGCTGTTCTTGGAATTTAGAGAGCTTGTGGGCAACTAAAGCCCCTGGTTCTTTTTATAGGAGGTTTAATTGTTCTGTCTGGAGAGAAAAGCAGAGGAAATGGAGGACTTCCGGTGGGGGCGGAGCCGTTAGACACGTTGCATGGCTCACGGCGCTCTAGAGAAAGGAGCTAGGAAATCTCCCCCAGCAAAGTTTCCTGCGCTATCCGGAATTCCTGGGACCGGTTGCAGGTTTTTCAGACGAAGTCTACGTCTGAGCAGAGGAATCCCTTTATTGGCGGTAAAGCCTGGCGGTGGATACCGCAAACTACCGCAGAAGAAACCGGCAGATTGGAGGAGAAGGACAGTAAAGTCGGGTAAGAGAGATATTACCCGTGAAGTGGTTGGCCCCGCTGACTGGAGTAGCCGCTTGTAGGAGGGTGTAGTCTGCCTGCAGAGAGATCTGTGGGGAGCGTACCCTCCTCGCGGTGAAGAGCGTCACATTTGTTTGGCCTGACTGATCGAAAGCGGGCAGAAACCCCGGTTTCACCTCTATAAGGTTTTCTAATGCGGACTGCCAAATGTTTGTTTGTGCCTAGTGAGACATATCTGGCTTACAGTCATAGCTTATAGACAATGGGTATTTTGGTTCTTGGGAGCTGAAGATTCACAGGAGGTCTATGATGCTAAGTGGCTCCCTTGAGGAGGCTGAATGGATGCAAGTTAGGGAGAAGTGGCGTTTTTCCTATCTGGTGAATTTGTATTACCCCCTTTTCCTGTTCACCTATTTCCTTTTGGATGGTTTTGGGGTAACAAGAGTCTGAAGTGTTCTCTAAGAAGAATTAGGAGTATTTCTGCAACAGATGCCAAAGTATAGCAGAACTGATTACAGCTGATTGTATTTAGAGCTGCCACAATTAGTGCACAAAGAGGAACTCTGCCTAAAGATATAAGGAGCAATAGTATATCGGTTTCTGACTATCTTGAAGATGGTGTTTTTCATTCTCTAGACTATCCTTATGCTACCTGGAGGCTTATAGAGAGCTAGAGATTAGGCCTGTGCAATTTGGCTTTTCCTATGTTCTACATTATATGTTACATCATATGTTCCATGGATGGTACACTTATTTCCTGTTTAACAGTTGGTTTTCTCCTGGTATCATTGTTTGGTTTTTTCTTTAGGAGAGAAGAGGAGAAGAGAAAAAGAGGGATTTAGTTTGTTAAGTAATTGTTTAATTTCAGTTAAACAAATCGATCCTTTTTTATGCTGATATAGATCTGTATATGCAATCTTCCTGCTTTTCTCTTAGTATAAGTTTATTAATTGCATTGAGAAATTATATATCATATTGCCAAAGATATGCTGGTTAAATTATGTGTGTTTAAAGGATATAACCCTTACTAATTTTTATCTGTATATTGTAATTGCTGATCTATACAGGTGTTCGCTTTCCATAACTATAAATTGTATGAGATAATAGGCCGTAATATCACTATTTATTATAAGTATACACTTATAGTTTAAAAACAGTCACTTTAAAAATTAAAAAACAAAAACAAAAAAAACACACACATATATCACCAACACACTTGAAGTTTAACTTACAGTTTTTTCTTTTTCTAGGGACGTCAGTTCCCCTTGGATCTGATCACTTTTTTCACATTTTTTTTGCTTTATTTTTCACACTCACTGTCAGTAATCACAGAGTATATGGAAAGATATATTATTCACATGAAACAGAGTTCACCCATAATGCCACCCAAAAGCAAGGATAGAAAGGTTAGGAGTGCGGATACCTCATTGGACCCCGTATCAGAGGGGGGTATATCTCATTTAGACATAGGTAGTTTAGTGTCTCAATTAACCGACGTATTCACTCCTCAATTTGATATTATTAAGAAGGAGCTCAGTAGTATTTCTACAGACATTATTTCTTTATCAAATGAGGTCAAGCAATTTGCCTCAAGGATATCAGAAGCGGAAAATAGGATCTCTGACTTAGAGGACCGGGTTAATGTCCAAGATAAAGTAATCCAAGATTATGATTGCAAGATTACTGGTTTACAATTCCGTCTGTAGGATCTCGAGGATCGCTCCAGACGGAACAATATCAGAATTATTGGTCTTCCCGAGTCCCCTGAGTACGAGGATCTTATAAAAGTTACTTCTCTATTACTGCCCAAAGCACTAGGTTTCCCTGAACAACAACTCCCCCTAGAGGTAGAAAGAGCTCACAGGGTCGGATACAGTAGAACAAATATGGCTAGGGGTAATAGAAGCAGAATGTGCATTTTTAAGCTGCTCAGATTTCAGGACAAAGTAAACCTGTTAAAAGCATATAGAAAGATGGGGGAATTTGTGTTTGAAAAAAACAAGTTATTAATGTTTCAAGATTTCTCAATAGAAACATCTACCAAAAGAAAACAGATGATCCCGTTATGTACCAAGGTTTAAAGACTGGGTTGTGTACCCCGCAAAGATTATGATAGAAGAGAATGGGGTTAGACGAATTTTTAATAATCCCCAAGAGGCCCATGAATTTATTAGTTCCCTGTAGTATATAAGGGAAATTAATTTATACCAGAAAGGAAAAATTGTGTTAAGTAAGATTGATGTGCTATGTGCCTATTTATGCTTTGCTTTCTTTGTTTTTGTTATGATGATTATAGATATGTTTTGGGTGGTTGCAGTGTACATTAATAGTGTTAAAAGGAAAAAAGAATTTATATTGATGTTGAGCATTTATTATTTTAAGATTGAATATTTCGCAGGTGCACTATACGGGCTTAGTTGCTGGTATAGGATGGGCAGTTTTTTTTTATCTAGGGTTGTTTGTTTTGTTTTTTTTGTTTTGTTTTTTTCTTTCTCCTCTCTCTCACTTTCTCCTCCCACCTCTGGGTTTATAGTTAATTCAGACCTCAGTTTAAAAGTGTGTGGTCGGTGTATCTATATCTTAAATTTATCTAATGACAGCCAGGATTAATATACTCTCCTGGAATGTAGGGGGCATTACGTCCCCCAGAAAACACAAATTGATTATTAAACATCTGGCGAAATTTAATCCCGATATTGTGATGTTGCAGGAAACACATTTAAACTTGGCAGAAGCTATGAAATTAAAGTGTAAATGGGTAGGTGAATGTGTTGCAGCTCCAGGAGTGAAAAGAAAATCAGGGGTAGCTATTTTGCTTCATAGAAATTTAGATTACAATATTGTGAAGAAGGAGGCCGATCCAGAAGGAAGATACCTGATATTACATATTCAGATTAATAAGTGTAATTTTGTCATCTGCAATATATATGGTCCCAATTCTTTTTCCCCTATTTTTTTTGGGAAAATATTAGAAGTAAATTGTTTTTATTATCGGCAGCTAATTTAGTTTTAGGGGGGATTTTAATATGACGTTGTGTCCTATTCTAGATAGATTGTCCTCAAAAAATTTACGTGAAAACAACAAAGTAGCAAAATACTTCAAATCTTTTTGCCATGAATTAAAATTAATTGATATATGGAGATTTAAAAATCCAGAACTGCGTAGTTTTTCTTGTGAGTCTAAATCCCACATGACATTCTCGAGAATAGATATGTTTTTAATTTCTAAACCACTTGCTTTATGTAGATCAGAAGCAAATATCCATGATATTGTTATTTCTGACCATGCGGTAATCTCTTTCACATTGGTGGCTATTTCACCCCTTAAGACCCAGAATACGTCTTTTTTTTTTTCCTCGATTTTTGACTGACAGTCCTAGGTTCAGCAATTGGTTAAAACAGAAGTGGAAGGACTATGTTACCTTTAATATAGGGCAATTTAGTAAACCAGAGGTATTCTGGGAGGCAGCGAAAGCTGTATTAAGGGGGGGAATTAAACTATATCTATCTACTTGGAAGAAGAAAAAGCTAGAGCAGGAATTAACAGCACAAGTTAGAAATGCTCTTAGAAAATTTTATATTGACAAGACAAGAGACAATTAGGATAGATATTGTAAATTGAAAAGGGAAAGAGATATCTTTCTTAAACAAAGGTCACAGGAAGATGAATTAAAAATAAACTATCAATTTAGACTCTAAATTTGATGATATTTGATGATAATCAGTTGTTATCCTCAGAATTATTATTTCAAAGGTTTAATTTACATCGTTCGAGTTTATTTGCCTACTTCCAGTTGCGGCATTATATATTTACCCAAAAATGGAATACAGAATTTCTAAGGGATTGGTTGGATATTAAGAATATTATCCGGCAATTTTCTTTGGGTCAGTCTTCAATATCATTGATCTATGATATTCTTCTGGCTAGATAGGGTGAATTATGCGTAGATAAATTATATAACTATTGGAAGAAATACTTGCCTGAACTGGAGGAGAATAGGATTGAGCGAAGCTTCCTAGAGTTAGAAAAATAACAAGTCTCTATATCATGGAAAGAAGCGCATCTGAAATTAGTCAACAATTATTATCTTTCCCCAGATAAAATGGCCAGATTCTATCCGAAATACTAGGGAGATTAACACTCGCCCAAAAATTTGATGCGTTGTCCACATTAACCTGTGTCTCCGAATAGAGCCGTTGAAACACGTTAAAGAACGTCTGGCTAATATCCTCTGTGTTAGAATACTTTATGTTGTCCACTTTAATAGCCGATATAAGATTCTTGCTTTTTCTCACCTTAACTACTCTAGCCAAAAATGGGACTTCAGCCAAATTTTTGGCTAGAGTAGTTAAGGTGAGAAAAAGCAAGAATCTTATATCGGCTATTAAAGTGGACAACATAAAGTATTCTAACACAGAGGATATTAGCCAGACGTTCTTTAACATGTTTCAACGGCTCTATTAGGAGACACAGGTTAATGTGGACAACGCATCAAATTTTTGGGCGAGTGTTAATCTCCCTAGTATTTCGGAGGAGAATTTATCAGAGCTCAACAGACCCATCTCAGAGGAGGAAGTTCTTGAGGCTATACAATCAGCTAATCTTAATAAATCTATTCCGATAGAATTTTATAAAATACTGAAGGAAGAAGTAAAATTATCATTAGTGAATCTGTTTAATTATTATTTTTCTTCTAGTAATTTAATGTCTAATTATTTCTCTGCCTCACGTATATCCTTGATTTTAAAGAAAGGTAAGGATCCGGAAGATCCAGGGTCGTATAGGCCTATATCAGTACTCAATGCTGATTATAAATTGCTGACTGCTATTATTTCGATCAGGCTGGCCAAATTATTAGATGGGATTATTCATCCAGATCAAACTGGATTTATGAGGGATAGGAATTCTCTTAAGAATATACGTCAAGTTACTACATTTTTGGATTATGCATGGAATCTAGACCCTAAGAATGAACAATTTAAAAAGATTTCTGAAGCAGCTATTCTAACAGTAGATGCTGAGAAGGCCTTTGATGCAGTGAATTGGAAGTATTTATTTACAGCATTGGAGCGGTTTGGATTTAAGAACCAGTTTCTGGTATTTGTTAGAAATTTATAAAAAAAATCCGATTTCATTTCTCTGCATCAATGGCCATTCTTCCCCATATATATCACTTAAAAGAGGGACAAGACAAGGGTGTCCCCTCTCCCCATTGCTTTTTAATTTGGCATTGGAGCCTTTTGCTATTTTATTGCGGGATAGGCTATCAGGGATTCAATTGGGTTCCTTTAGGCTAAATACTTTCTTATATGCTGACGATCTGTTAATATTCTCGGATAAGGCGCAATATTCTATCCCCATATTGTTACAACTATTCAAAACATTTTCCTCTTTTTCAGGATATAAAATTAATTTTGATAAGAGCGAACTCCTTTGGTTAGATAAGAAAGGATCCAATTGGGGAGATCATCCTTTTAAAGTGGTTGAGTCCTTCCGGTATTTAGGTATTATCCTCCATAGAAACCCAACAATTTGGTATAAATTAAATTTTCCTCCGATATTACAAAAAATTAAAAATGATCTTGAAAATTGGTCCGTGCTTCCTATCTCACTGACTGCGAGAATTAATTTGATTAAAACTATTATCTTTCCAAGAGTTCTATATTTCTTTCAAAACCTTCCGTTATTTATGACCAATAAAGATATCTGTAATGTACAGTCTTGGCTATCTAAATTTATATGGGGTAATAAGAAGCCGAGGATTAGTCTTAGTAGACTGATGCAAAAACATTCTAGGGCAGGGCTTGCTTTGCCAGATTTTAGGCTTTATAACTTGTCTAGTCTAGCCAAATTGGCCCTCGATTGGATTACAGGGGTAGATAAGTTCGTGTCAGTAGAGCTAGAATCATTTCTGATCTCCCCTTTCTCTTTGAAAGCTGTTCTTCATTGCCCGGTACAAAAGTTACCCTTAAATCTTAGTAAACTAATTTCCTTTAAAAATGTTATCATGGCCTGGCATAAAATTTGTTGAATATTAAAAATTTCGCCATTTTTTTCGGAATTTCTTCCAATAGTAGGGAATCCGGAATTTACTCCGGGTATTAATCAGAGAGTGTTTAGATTATGGGCTGAAGCAGGACTGACCTATGTTTACCAGCTATTTGATGATAATCAGTTGTTATCCTCAGAATTATTATTTCAAAGGTTTAATTTACATTGTTCGAGTTTATTTGCCTACTTCCAGTTGCGGCATTATATATTTACCCAAAAATGGAATACGGAATTTCTAAGGGATTGGTTGGATATTAAGAATATTATCCGGCAATTTTCTTTGGGTCAGTCTTCAATATCATTGATCTATGATATTCTTCTGGCTAGATAGGGTGAATTATGCGTAGATAAATTATATAACTATTGGAAGAAATACTTGCCTGAACTGGAGGAGAATAGGATTGAGCGAAGCTTCCTAGAGTTAGAAAAATAACAAGTCTCTATATCATGGAAAGAAGCGCATCTGAAATTAGTCAACAATTATTATCTTTCCCCAGATAAAATGGCCAGATTCTATCCTTCTCAGAATTATGCTTGCCCAAGGTGCTCTCTGGATAGGGCGGATATTCTTCATATGTTTTGGTCCTGTCCTAAGATCCAACAATATTGGCAAAAGATAAAATTCTGGTATAGTAAAATCTATAAAGATATGGCTCCATTTACTGTCGATGAGGTAGTTTTTCTAACTAATGTTGATTTGCGCCCTAAACGGGTGATAAAGACATTTAATACAATTATTAGAACTGCGAGACAGCTAATTGCTAAAGGCTGGAAAGATCATACAGCCCCCAGAGTTTCAGGGTTCCTTAAAGAAATTCAGTTTCAAATTCTATTTGAATCTTTTCATACTAAATTTGCAGCTGAACATAGGGTCAGGGCTTTTCTTCTGGATTGGTCTCTGTTGATTATCTCTTACCCATTACAGATTCAAAGACGTATTTTACAACCTTTCTTAAATACTATAGCTTTCTTAGAATTGGTTATATTGGAATTATGGGTATCTGGTCCGTGGGAGATAACACTATGAATAGTAACTATGTAACAATAAGGAGAGGAAGAGAAGAGGTAGGGTAAGTAAGAGAAGTAGGTAGTAGGTGGGAGGGGGTGGGAGGGAGGGGAGAGAGAAAGTGTAAAGTATAGATTTTTTTCTTTTCCTTTTTTTTTTTTTTCCCTCTCCCATTTGGTTGGTTTATTAGTTGTTTAATATTTATAAAATTTCCAGCGATATAGTTGGTCAGATTTTAAATGCCAGGTATTGGTATGTACTTGTCTTGTTATTCTTTCCTGATATTACATATTATTGTTATTCTTTATATATTTGCCTATGTATATTTATGAATGCCTTGCATGGCATAATGAAATGCAACTTGACATGTATTTATTTTTGTCGCTGGAACTAATAAAGATATTTTAAAATTTTTTTTTTTAAAAATTGTTCTGTCTGAGCAATGCCTTGCCTTATTAAACTGGTTATACTAGCCGCCGGGCATTGTGGCTGATAACTTGGTCAGCTGAGAAGCCTACTTGTGGCTTAGTGGTAAAGTCTAGGCTTTATAGTTCATTTTATGTTTCTTTTCAAGGATGAGTCCTTTTTTGGACTTGGTCTGAGTGAAGTTTCTTCTGACTTTAAGGGAAGATGTTTCTCCTGTCTGTCAAGAGAGTAGGACTAAAGGAGAGTTTTCCTTTTTCCTCTTTCTGCTGGTCAGTCATGTCTTTTGGTAGATTATCAATCTTGGTACAATCTAAGATTTTTCCCTTAGTCCAGTCCCAGTCTGGGAATGGGATTCAGGTTTTTACCTCAAATATTTCAGAGTCTGACCTTCAAACAGTATCCCTATCCTTTGGATCAAGAGGGCCTGGTTATAACGAACATAGACCTGAAGGATGTGTATTTATTGCCCCCATGATTGGAGATCTTCTCAAATTTCTGACTCTCATCATCCTAGAAAGTCTTTTGGGTCTGGGATATGGCAATGGTGCCTTCTGGACAATATATGGTTCAGGATTCTCCTTCCTTCGAGCATTCTCTCTTTCAAGACATCTTGCTCTGTTTCCATAGATGGGGCACTCTGGCATGGCCTACTGGTTAGCTCTGATGTCTCTGGAAAGGTTGTGAGTTCTAATCCGGCTCGGTATGTTTGTTTTGTATACGTGGCCCGTCTATATATTTAAAAGAAAACAAAAATGAATCTGGGAAAGAGTTCCCTTGTTCCATTCACAAGGGTGATTTTTTTGGAGAATCTTAATAGATTATCTCTCTTGGAGAAGATTCGATCAGAGGTCATCTAATCTTGGATTTATTCCTTTTTCCTCTCTCTGCTGTCTTCGGTTCGGTCAATAGCAGACCTAATGGTCCAGTTGATAGCTTAATCATTTTGCAAGGGTCAAGATTTTAAATCTAGCTGCAGTTGATTTTCCTTTCACTTTCAGTGACTCTATGTATGGAGGGAATTGGTCTAATGGTTTATACATACAATGGAGACCTTCAGATCTGTTTCAGAAGATAGATCTAGATCAATCATCAAGTTTTCTTCCGTGGTGATATTTCGGAAGAATCTGTCTCAGGGCGCGTGCTTCTGGAGACATTCCTGGGTGATATGATCAGACGCTAGCCTACTGGATGGAAAACAGTCTGGGACTCATTATTCATGGAAATGTCTGTCTTTCTCTTTTACATCTTGGAGTTTAAGGAGAATAGCATTGTTCTGAGGGCTTGACCTCAGTTGTCTTTAACTTGGTACCAGTCGGACTAGGTCGCCTCTGTGGCTTACATCAGTGGCCGTGATGTCTAAAGCACTGAATTAAACCTACAGTCTCCTTGGAGGAGTGGGCTTGGTTTCCTCCACTCCAGAATCCAGTTAACTATGTGGTGCATGGATCTTTTTTAATCCAGAGGGACTCTAAGGTCCTTAGTCATAGGATGTGACTTGGATTGTTGGTGAGCGGGAGCTAACGATAGGTGTTTCTTTCATCTCCCAGAGCAACTGGGAATCGAATTCTAAGAGGTCATTTTTTTCATCCGGGAAGTGGGACTCTCTCCCGGAGGTGCTCTCTGGGCAAACCCTTACATGGAGGGTTCCTGGAATGAACTTTTAGGGCTTTTCGGCAGATCGCCTTGTTTCCCAGATCTAGTGATCCGCAGACTGTTCTGAAAGATGCTCTGGTGGTGGTTCCTGGGGTTTCAATCTGGCATCCCTGTTTCCTCCGTTGGCTTCTTTCACGATTTATGCTCGTGTCAAACAGGAGAGAGCATCCGTAATTCTATTAGTTTCTGCGTGGCCTCGCAAGCTTGGGTAGGCAGACCTAATGGAGATATCGTCAGTGGAGTCACTAGGGTTGGTGTCACCCGGTGCGGTAAGTTTTGGTGTCACCCCCCCCCAGAAAGCAGACACACACAAAAACACAGGCACACACACATACAAACACTCAGACACACTTAAAAACATACTCAGATGCACACACAAACACTCGGAAACACACTCAGACACACACAAACACTCGGAAACACACTCAGACACACACAAAAACACTGAGACACACACACACACACACACAAAATCAGACACGCACAGACAAAAACTCAGACACACACATACAAAAAATGTAAACTGCACTGCATTAATTATAAAGCTCATGCCTTGCCTAGAGCTGCTCCCTGGCTCAGCAGAGCATCAAATGAAAGATAAACAGAGCACTCTAAAATAAATCACTGAAGAAAAGGTTTAGGCGCGCAAACTATGAAAATTCTGCTCTCTGACTCTGTTCCAAGTCTGTCAGTGCACAGCCCCGGGCCGCGTGCCTACCGCTTCTTATGGCCAATCACCTCTGCACTCTGCCCACCCCCAGACCCCCGCTCGCTCTCCCCTCCTACCTCTTCAGTGTGCACTTAGTGTACCGTAACCTGTACCGGTCTGGTGGGCATCATACGTGGCTCCTTCACTTTAGAGACAGTGTCAGACAGTCATGCGGTCAGGTGCCAGGCATCCCCTCACGATTTCCCAGTTCCCGTTTAGACAGACAGCACAGCAGTGAGTGACTCCACTGCTCCACATGTCACTGAGCAGTGAGCACAGATAGGCAGGCAGGTTTAGGCTAGCAGCGCAACTTTGCAAGCCCCACGGAACGCCCACAACATTCATACTGAAATTGGGCAGGGGAGGAGCAAAGTACAAACAAGCAAAAGCAGCCGGGAAAACTATTTGTTGAAATTGCAGCGCAGGCCCAAGGGGCAAAAAAATTGTGTGTCTACAACTTCCCCAGTCCCACTAATGTTCCCAAATGCCAGCCCCTCTAATAAAAAAATCTATGCATCTCAACATTGTATTTCTTTGCATTTCAATAAAATAAAAAAATAAAAAATAATATTTTTTTTTTGTGGTGTCACCCCCTGGAGGGTATCAACAGGTGCGGCCTGCACCCCCTGCACCCCCCTAGTGACGCCACTGGATATTGTCTGTCTCGCCTTGGTGCTTCTGAGGAAGGACCTGCTCATTCAGGGTCTTTTCCTTCTCTCAAATGTCATTTCTCGGAAACTGACTGCTTGGAGATTGGAAGCTTAGTTCGGTTTAAGTGGTCTTTGTCTCCAGTTTTCTGTCTTGTAGACTGTTTCTTTCTTTCATTTACCATAGGATATGGCGTAAATGTCTTTATAGTGTGAATCCGTAGGGGCTCTAGGAGTAGAGTCAGGATTCTTAGTATGTTTGTCTTTTCTGCAAGAAGGTCTGGAGTTTCACCAGTCAGCTCTCTGAAGGGTCAGATTTCTGCATTTCCTTCTTGCTGTATAAGCTTCTGACGGACGTGCCAGATGTAAGATATTTGTCAGGCCTTGTTCGGAATTGGGCCTGTATTAAGTCTATTGCTCCTCCTGGGAGCCTTATCTTTTGTTCTTTAAATTTTGCAGCAAGCTATGTTTGAGCCTTTGTATTCCATAGATATTAATGGTTATATTGGAAGGTTTGCCTCTGCTCGGAGAGTGTCGGAACTCAGCTTTGCAGTATGATTCGCCTTATCTTTCCTTTCATGCCGATGAGGCGGTCCTTTGTACTAAGTTAGTTTCCTTTCTAAAGTATTTTTTAATCAGGAAATTGTTGTTCCTTCTCATTGTCGTAGTTCTTCTTTTTGAGGGACGTTTGTTGCACAACTCGGTGGTTGTGTGTGCTTTACAATTTTATTTACAGACGTCTAAGGAATTCTCCAGTCTTCTGTCCTTTTTGTTTCTTTGGGAAATGTAAGGGTCAGAAAGGTTCTGTGACTTCTCTTTTCTCTAATTGAGAAGTATATTTGGTTTTGCTTATGAGAATGCTGGGCTGCAGTCTCCTGAGAGAATTCTGCTCTTTCCACTAGAGCTGTCTCATTGTTTTTTTTCATAAATGGAGCTGCTGTAGAATGGAATGCAGGGCGGCAGCTTGGTCTTCTTTGCGTTCCCTATCAAAGTTTTAGGAATTGGATCTTTTGCCTTGACTGAGGTTCTTTCGGGAGAAAGGTTCTTCAGGCAGTGGTGCCTTCTGTTTTAGGTACCTGTCTTGTCCCTCCCTTATCATCTGTGTCCTCTAGCTTGGGTATTGGTTCCCAACAGTAATTGATGATTCTGTGCACTCACCGTGCCATTAGAAAGAAAACAAAATTTATGGTTACCTGATAAAAAAAAAAAATTCTTGACACGGTGAGTCCATGGCCCTCCCTGTTTTTTCAGACAGTTTTTGTTATATAAACCTCAGGCACCTCTGCACCTTGTGTTATTTCCTTTCTCTCCTTTCCTTCGGTCTACCGGCTGGGGTTTATGGGAAGGGAAGTGATACTTAACAGCTCTGCTGTGGTGCACTTTGCCTCCCCCTGCTGGCCAGGAGGGATATTCCCAACAGTAATTGATGATTCCGTGGACTCACCGTGTCAAGAAAGGAAGAAATTTATCAGGTGAGCATAAATTTTGTTTTAGTGTTTTATTTAGTGTTGGTGATGTGGGGTGGTTGCGGTTTAGGGGTTAATAGGTTTATTTAGTGTTGGTGATGTGGGGGGACGGAGGTTTAGGGATTAATAGGTTTATTTAGTGTTGATGATGTGGGGGTGGGGTAGCGATTTAGAATAGATTAGTTAGAATGAATATGAAGAATAGATCTGAAAATTTGGAAATTGATTTATTCGTTTTCAGGATTTTAGTTATGGTGCCGATTAGGAAATTCAGATTCATCCGAATCTCCAAATTAGCCAAAATTCGTCCAAAAACCAAATTCGTCCAAAACGAATTGCACATATCTACAATAAACCATGGTGTCATATAGAAGTCTGTAAAGTTGAGCTAAAAGTGTGGTTCAGGTATCAAAAGATCTATTGTGGTGAGTTGCTGATTAAGAGTGAAGGAGAGAGTGAATTAACAGGTCTTTCCATATATATTATTAACATGAGTCATAATAGGGTAACAAATACATGACTAGTACATGAACCTGCGAGACAAACAGGACATTGTATAAAGAGTGAGAGGAGTGCAGCAAAGTGAAAGCAAAATGAGTAATGTACAAAGCAGAGGGAGGAGATATAGTGATGTAGAGCAGAGCAGGAGAGAAACGGTGAGGTATGAGCCCATACAGTAAAATTCCTTCCTACACACCGTAGGTCATTTGGGTTGAGGGAGGATTAGAGGCTGAAGGGTCTGAGAAGGTCTATGTTTCAATTAACAAGATTTCACAAAGAAAAATATTTCTTCTGACTATCCAAGACAAGAGTGTGTTAATCTGAGTGGATTTCCAGTCTCTGGCTATTACCGAACCATTCAGTACCAGGGTGGATTTCATTTAAATCAAAGTGATTCTAATCACAATATAAATAACTAGTCAGTTAGATTTGATTTAAATTATGGTTTTCTACATAAATGCTACAGTTTTATAACAATAACTTTTCTTCTTAAATGGGAAGAGTCCACAGCTGCATTCATTACTTTTGGGAATTCAGAACCTGGCCACCAGGAGGAGGCAAAGACCCCAGCCAAAGGCTTAAATACCTCCCCAACTTCCCTCATCCCCCAGTCATTCTTTGCCTTTCATCACAGGGGGTTGGCAGAGAAGTGTCAGAAGATTGAAGATAGTCTCTTAAGGAGGGTAGTACCATACGAAATGGGACTGGAGTTTTAAGTAATCCTGTCAGCCTCTCAGTGAGAGCATGGATGAAAATTAGAGTCCGGAGATGCAGGGAGTATTGTCTCTGTGAAACCATCCCGAATTATGTTAACAGCTCCTGGGCAATCAGCGTTGACGAGTTTCGCTGCCTGCCTTTATTCCCTCAAGTCCATGTCAGAGGCGATACTACTATCTGTCACACTTGAAGGGCCGTGTTCCTGTTCCACGGTATAGATTCCGGTAAGGTCGTTTCATTTTATTTCGATATGTGAATGTAATGTTAACAAAAGAAGTCAGGGTCCCAGTGGGACTCCTTTATCTTAAAATGTAATCAAGGGTTAATATCTCCTATAAGGGGGTTATTGAACAGGGGGGACTTTAATCATGTTTGTTATGTGATTCTGTCTGCTAATGTGTAGTGATGCTTGGGCTCATGGCTATTCGGAACATAATGGCCTTATCATCAGACTGTGCGGTCTTTTGGACTGGTGCACCTTTTTTTGCTGGCTTACACGTGGACACCTCGTGACCGGGTGTGGTCTCGTTGTAATTTCACTTCCGTACTCTGACTGAGTGACGACGGAGTGAGTCTGCTCGTTAGTTGTCTGGTTCACAGGAGGTGGTGAGTGCCCCAGCCATTGGGGGTGTAAGGTGTCGTTTAGCTTTAGTCCATATTTGCAATCTCCAAGTTATGGAGGATTCAGATTTTTTGGAGATGGACATCTCCGACTCGAAGTATACGTCTTGTGAGGAGTATGAAATGGCCCAGGTTATACATGCCCTACAGTTATGTTCCGATTGCCGTTCTAGAGTACTCTCTTCTCCCGAATGTAGAGTGCGTTGAGCCATCCGCCCCTGAGGATTCCATGTCCCATGAGGCATGTGCCCCAGAACCTTCTTTTGCTACGCAAGCAGGTGTCCCCATGGCCGTTACTCCTTCTCCGGAAGGCGGCCTGTTTTTTCCAGAGGTTACGGCACGGTTCCGCATGACCATGGCGCTGGCGCATTTATATCTCCCAAGATAAGTATTTTTAAGATACTGTCCTTGTTCTGTTAACGAGGGTCTGTCGAGCTTGAGATTTCCTGAGTCAGTTTGACCTTCTGGGGAAGCTATGGCCTCTGAGGCTTCAGGGGCCCCTCCCTCTGGGCCGTGATCATCCATCGATCTGGCGGGGTAACATTTTGCCTTCCGTTATAGACTGGCACATCTTCGTGTACTACTAAGGCATGTTTTGGCGGTGCTGGAGGATTCCAGTCCTACTAGGCCGAGGGATCCTCAGTCTTCTGTGCTGGATGGCAGACTGGGTTAGACGTATGGGGATGAAGCCAATCTCCTTGACGTCTCCATTTTTCTTTTAAGTATTGGTTCCAGTTCTGAGCTTAGGAGAATGGCGCCTCTGATCGGCTGGTCCTGTTAGTGTGCCCATTCTCCATGGGAGTTCACCCACGGGTGCAGCCTTTATTTTCTTTGATCCGGTTAGGATGTGTTTAATTTGCTTTAAGAAGCTCATGTTTGTTATGATTTTCCATTTGGGAACATCTCTTTGGATGATACTTGCGATTTTGTGGTCGCATGGGCACTTCCTCTGAAGTTGTGCAGTACTATATATGACATAGTTATGTTTATAGTTTGTTATTGATCCCTTCAAGGGCTTCGAATTTTCTTGGACCTCGGACAGTTTTGGAGTGCTTTCGTACCAGGCGGGTACTGGTCGAGCGCTAGCTGCTGTTCCTTATGGTTCATGTCACCCACGTGGTGCCGGTGCATTGGTTACCTTGTCAGGTGTTGGATTGTTCACTTTGATAAGTGTTCGTTTTTCTTGTTGCCTCCATTTCTAGAAGACGTAGGGACTGCATCGGTATGCCTCACGTTCCTACTGTCGAGGTGGTTTCGGACTCGGAGCCTGCTGAGGCTCATTGGGAGAGGCCTGTTGGCCTTGGAATTGAAGTTCTCCATTCCCATGGATTTTGAGGTTTGGATGACTGCTGGGAGTCGGGGGTACCAGATGGATTACGATTTTCGTTTTCACTCTTGGTATGTTCTGGATGTCTGTTTTTTGTGGCCTAGTCGCAGGTACCTCTAGTAGGTCACTGGGGCTACTTGTTTCCCTTCTTGGGTGGTCGGGTCATCTGGGTCTGAAGGTTTGGAAGATCCTTATTACTTCCTTTTTTAGAGTGCACGCTCTTCTATTGGGAGCGCAGGGGTTTGGGGTTAGTCCCTGTTGTTTTTCCCCGGCATTTTCCTGATAGACTTATCTGACAGGAGTTTTGAGGCTCCCACCGTTTTTCCTGTGAGGTACAGGATTTTCCGGGAGGCTGATCCTGTAGGGGTCCTGGTGATTTATCGCCTTCTCATCCCAAGGGCTTGTTGGAGTCTGTTCTGTGTAAACCCGTTGTCTTTAGGGAGGGTGTTCCCTTTCGACCCTCTAAGATATCTAGCTCTTTGGGTTTGCAAGCAGAGGGTCCTGGTTTCAGGCACTCCTCTGGGTGCTGGTTGCCCTCTTTTTAGGCTTGTTAAGTTGTCCTTCTAGGCTCTTGGTCTGAATCTATTTCAAGCATCCAATGTCCGGGGACATTGGGACGTAGGGTGCACTACTCCGTATGAGGTACCGTGATGGTTCCTCAGGGGTTAGAACATTGACGGGGCTAGGTCTTGAAGATCGGGCTTTAGGCCATGTCTCTTGTCGGAGTTTGGATCTGGATCGGTCCTGGGTGGTTTGGTTTCAAAACTTTAGGTTTTGGAACATCCGCTGTCCCTTTAGGAGAGATTTGGTATCTGCCTGAGGGTTAGTTTTGCTGTCTCTCAGGTGGGATCTTACAATGGTTTCAGGGGCAGCTATTGCACCTTGATGTGGGCTTGTGGTTGTTTGTTTCAACTGAGCTGTCGGTATGACCGTATGGTCTCGTCAATGGTTTTCACCATTCTCTCATCTCTTCTCATGCCTATGGCTGGGGAAGCGGTTCCTTTGCGTTGACCTCCTTTGGGGAGGTTTCAGAATACAGTATCCATTGTTGTCCCAAAGGTCCTTTTCTTCTCATTTTCCGAGGGTTTCTGTCCTTCTTGCGCGCAAGAGATCATGGAACTGGATTCTGGTACTGGGACACTGGAGTTTAGTGTCCTATCTCCCTTGTTTGGGAGTGGTCCCTCTTAGGAAGGGAGCTGTGTAGGGGTTCTGGAACCTGACCACGTTGTATTTCTGTCATGGCTTTGTGGTAGTAAGCTAGATTTAAATAACTTTAGAGTTATTCTCCATGAGTCGTTCCTTTTAGGCCCCTCCTCTTTTCTTCTGAGGTGTGGTTCGGAGAATTTTATATTCTTTGTATTCGGACGTTGCCAATCTGTTTGGACTGGGTCCGTTACTTCGGAGGGGGGCTTGGGGATCTGACTGCTCTGTTGAGTCTTGACCGTGTACTTGATGCAGGTCTAAGTGACCTAAGGGATATCTACCCTGCCTAAGTAGCTGGAGGCTTGGAGTATGACCCCTGCTGTGGCAGCTTTCTAACCTGGTTTCATATGCTGCTGGTTTTGGATGTTCTTCTAAGGTCTAGATTTTTTCCTGGAAGAGGTTGTCGTCGATATTTTTTGGTGTTTTCGGTGGGATGGTCTCCCACGATGGCTGGAGCTCAGAGGTGGCTGTGATGTTTCACAAGATAGCTTTTGTCTCTGATAGGTTAATTAGGTTTTTTTGTATCCTGTCTGAGGGCTCCTAATTTCTTTGGTTTTATATAGGTTTCTTACCTGTGTTTGACTAGTTTAGCGGTTGTGTCTGCTGGACTATGGTACAGTGGGAATCTTGTGGCTTCCTTGAGGCACCATAAGTCATATGGTGTTGTATTAGGGATCTAAGGGTAGACCTGGGTTCCTCTCGTGATCATCATTTCATAGGTGTGGAGTTGATCTCTGGTCCTTGTCCTCTAGGGAGTTAATTTCCCTGGGTGGTTTTCTTTAGCAACCTTGGGTTCGCTTAAGTCGTTTTGAGGTTTTTTTCCCTAGTTGGTGGTCCTTTCGATATCTTATGGGTCCTCTGTTTTCCTCCTCAGGGGTAGGTGAAGGTCCTCTTCCTTCAGGTAGGGGGTTAGTTCCGTGTGAATAGAAAGCCTGCGGGACTTGGCTCCTCTGGGCTTTTTGTGCTCAATGAGTGCTGAGTGGTCTCTAATACGGCCTTGTAGGTTGTTTAAGTGATGGGCAGTTACTTGGTCCTTTTAGGTTTTTAACCACTTGTTTTTTAAATGTCACAGTTTTTTTCAGGTGTTAGGTAATTTCAGGCTGTGGTGCCCTTCGAAAGGGGCCGCCTTCTGTACCCGCCCTTTGTTTGCATTCAGTGTCCTCTATAGCTTGGGTATTGTTTTCACAAAAGTAATGAATGCAGCTGTGGACTTTTCCCTTTTAAGAAGAAAAGCTTAAATTATGCTTACCTGATAATTTTCTTTTCTTCTGACGGGAAGAGTCCACAGCTCCCCATCTGTGTTTTATGTATGGGGTGGCCATATTTTAGTTTTTATTCTTCTGGCACCTTTTTCACTCTGATATTTCTCCTACTGTTACTTGTTTCCTTGGCAGAATGACTGGGGGATGAGGTTCTGAATTCCCAAAAGTAATGAATGCAGCTGTGGACTCTTCCCGTCAGAAGAAAAGAAATTTATCAGGTAAGCATAATTTAAGCTTTTCAGATTATTTTTCCAGTTATATAAAAAAATTGCTGATCTACAGCTAGATTACAAGTTATGGTGCGGTACGGCTATACTGCTGAAAAATTGGCCATTGCGCGGGGAATGGCAGATAACGCATATTGCAAGTTGTGCCGGTATAGCTATACCGCAAGCATTTTAGCCTTTACGCAACTCTCCATTCCGCACTCAAAAAATGACGTTTGAGTGCAGGCTTTTCCATAGCGCCATATTACAGGTTTTGCGGTCTGGCTAAAATGCTTGCGTTACAGCCTATACCGCCATGAGCCATTTAGCGATCTGAGACCAATAGTTATGAATTTTAAAACAAAAATGTTTCACAAAGTTCATAACTAAAAGGTTACAAAGTACACTAACACCCATAAACTACCTCTTAACCCCTAAACCGCCACCCTCCCGCATCACAAATACTATATTACACCTATTAACCCCTAAACCACCGACCCTCCCACATCACAACTACTATAACATATTAACCCCTAAACCACCGGCCCCCCACATTGCAAATACTAAACGAAGCCTATTAACCCCTAAACCGCCGCCCCCCCACATCGCAACGCACTAAATTAAACTATTAACCCCTAAACCTAACACCCACCTAATTTTAAATTAAACTTACAATATAACTATCTTTAAATACATAAAACTTACCTGTGAAATAAAATAAACCTAAGTTTAAAATATAAAGTAACCTAACATTACTATTTAAAAAAATAAAATTAACAAAAAATAAATAAACCTAAATTACAATTTTAAAAAAATCCTAACACTACGAAAAAATTTAAAAAAAAAATGAAAACTCTAAAATTACGAAACATAAAAAACTCTAAGATTACAAAAATAATAAACGAAATGATCAAAAATAACAATTAAACCTAATTTAATACCCCTATAACAATAAAAAGCCCCCTCAAAATAAAAACAACCCCTAACCTAACAATAAACTACCAATAGCCCTTAAATGGGCCTTTTGTAAGGCATTGCCCTAAGTTAAACAGCTCTTTTACCTCCAAAAAATTACCCCTCAACAGTAACCCCCCACTTAATCAACCCCCCAAAATAAAAAAACCTAAGCTACCCAATGCCCCTACAGGGGTATTTGTATGGGCATTGAACTTAAATGGGAATTCAGCTCTTTTACTGCCCATCCCAAATCTTAAAAAAACACCCCAAAAATTAAAAAAAAAACTAACATTAACTCCAGAAAAACTCACGGTTCCTGAAGTCCAGACATCCATCTTCATCCAGACGGCAAGAAATCTTCATCCAGGCGACAACACCTTCATCCATCGTGGGGGCATCATCTTTCTTCATCCCGGTGTCGTGGAGCATTGGAGTTTCGGAGCATCTTTGCCGGCGGCGTGGGTTATTCAAATGGGGGTTCGAGTGAGTGAGAGAGAGCTCTCTGACTGACTATTGATATAGTTGTGAATAGATAGAGTGACAGCACCCCTCAGATCTGACCTAGACTACAAGTGATAGGGCCACTGTGGTATTATCAGTATAAATAGGGGTACTATCCCCCTCACTCACTGCTGCAGGTAAGATCTGACCTAGACTATAAGTGATAGTGATAGGGTCCCCGGTAGATCTCACAGATTAGGAAGAAGCTTTCCTCTCTCCAACTAGGTTTGACTTGCTAGCCTGGCAGAGGCGTAACTAGAATGCACAGGGCCCAGGTGCAAGAATCTAAGAAAGGGCCCAGGTGCAAGAATCTAACAAGGCCCCCCCCCCAATTTAGGATAAAATTTAATTAAATTAGGATAAATACTTTTAGGACTTATACACTGGTATTTCCATATATATATATATATATATATATATATATATATATACATATATATATAATAATCCAAAAATGTTGGAGCCAGGGGTAAAATTCTAGGATTGGGAGCCAATGACACCCTGGCTCCTGGACCTGTGTTTTGTTGAGCCCTCAGCCTTGTTTTAGAGTAACTTGTAACGTAACCTATATAACTGTACACTAACTACCATCATTAAAAGTTACAGCGCCTTGCTTTCGCTTCTGCAAAGTCGTCTACAATGCTTTCAATGTTAAGTCTTTATGCTCTCTCATTTTCTAAGCCCAGAGAGTCTTTGCTGTGACATGGTGTTTCTTAAGTAATTTTTAATGAGTTTTAATTTAGAAAATGACCTTTCTTCTACCAGATACGACGAGTCCACGGATTTCATCCTTACTTGTGGGATATTAACCTCCTGCTAACAGGAAGTGGCAAAGAGCACCACAGCAGAGCTGTATATATAGCTCCTCCCTTCCCTCCACCCCCAGTCATTCTCTTTGCCTGTGTTAGTAATAGGAAGAGGTAAAGTGAGGTGTTAGTTTTAGATTCTTCAATCAAGGAGTTTTTTATTTTAAATGGTACCGGTGAGTACTATTTTCCTCAGGGAGATATGGAAGAAGATTTCTGCCCTGAGAATGATGATCTTAGCAGATGTATCTAAGATCCATTTTGGTTCCCACAGAGCTTCTGAAGGTGGTGCAAGAGAAATCTTCAGTGTGGAGAACGGTAGCATGCTACAAGCAGCATTGAGGTATGTTCAGCCTTTTATTTCTGAGGAGACTTGTTAAATCAGAACTGGCTGACATTTTTCCCGGCAAGGGAAGGGGTAAGCAGTAGACCTGTATCACTGAGGGTGTTACTGAAAATCCTTGTGTTTCATACATATTGCTTATATCTGTATTGGGGCTGGACACTGGGAGAGGCAGCTTGACATTATATATTTATTAATAAAAAAAGTCAGTAGGGCTGCAGTTTATTATTAAGAGAATACAGGGGACCACATGGCTTTATTTCGCACGCTCAGATGCGCAGTTTACTCTGACTGAGAAGGCAGCAGGCATTAGCTCCCGTGGGGCCTAGAGTTGTGTTCTGTTCACCGGATCGTTGTCGAGTCATTTTGCAGTACCCTGGGGCAGGTAGGCGCCACAGCAGGGGTCATTTTTTTCTATTAAGATATATTTGGTGATTAAAATACTTCTTAGAGGGTAAAATCATCATTTACTTATAGGATGCAATAATTTTTGGGCCAATTGAATTATTATATTTGATTGTATTAGCGTTTTTAATCGCTTTAGGCAGTTTGAGAAAAATTGTTGCGTTTTCTATTTCTTAAAGGCGCAGTACACATTTTTCTAAAAGTTGTTTTGAATCAATAAATGAGGTGATTTACGACTAGTGTGGCTAGTACTAGTCTGTTCAACATGTCTGACATTGAGAAAACTAACGCCTAGATTTAGAGTTTTGTCGGTAAAAAGCCGCGTAGCTAACGCTGCTTTTTTCCCCAACGCACCCTTAAGACAACGCTGGTATTTAGAGTTGTCGGAGGGGCTGCGTTAGGCTCAAAAAAGGGTGCGTTGAGCCTAACTTAGCTCCACTTCAACCCTCAATACCAGCATTGCTTACGGTAGCGGTAAGCTGGAAAAACGTGCTCGTGCACGATATCCCCATAGGAAAAATGGGGCAGTTTTGGCTGAAAAAAAAACTAACACTTGCAAAAAAGCAGCGTTCAGCTCCTAACGCAGCCCCATTGTTTCCTATGGGGAAACACTCTCTAAGTCTGCACCTAACACCCTAACATGTACCCCGAGTCTAAACACCCCTAACCTTACACTTATTAACCCCTAATCTGCCACCCCCGCTATCTCTGACCCTGCATATTATTATTAACCCCTAATCTTCCACTCCGGACACAGCCGCCACCTACATTATCCCTATGAACCCCTATTCTGCTGCCCCTAACACTGCCAACCCCTATATTATATTTATTAACCCCTAATCTGCCCCCCCAAAGAAGAGGTCTTCCATCCGGGCGATGTCTTCTTCCAAGCGGCATCTTCTATCTTCTTTCTTCCGGATCCATCTTCATCCCGCCGACGCGGAACATCCTTCTTCCCCGACGGACTAACAACGAATGAAGGTTCCTTTAAGGGACGTCATCCAAGATGGCGTCCCTTCAATTCCGATTGGCTGATAGAATTCTATCAGCCAATCGGAATTAAGGTAGAAAAAAATCTGTTCCGATCAGCCAATAGAATGCAAATTCAATATGATTGGCTGATTGGATCAGCCAATCGGATTGAACTTCAATCTGATTGGCTGATTGCATCAGCCAATCAGATTTTTTTCTACCTTAATTCCGATTGGCTGATAGAATTCTATCAGCCAATCGGAATTGAAGGGACGCCATCTTGGATGACGTCCCTTAAAGGAACCTTCATTCGTCGTTAGTCCGTCGGGGAAGAAGGATGTTCCATGTCGGCGGGATGCAGATGGATCCGGAAGAAAGAAGATAGAAGATGCCGCTTGGAAGAAGACATCACCCGGATGGAAGACCTCTTCTTTGCCGCTTGGATCAAGACTTCGCCCGGATGGAGGACCTCTTCTTTGCCGCTTGGATCAAGACTTCTACCGGATGGAGGACATCTTCTTGCTCCGCTTGGATGAAGAATTCGGCTCGGCTGGGTGAAGACGACTCAAGGTAGGGAGATCTTCAGGGGGTTAGTGATAGGTTTTTTAAGGGGGGTTTGGGTGGGTTAGAGTAAGGGTATGTGGGTGGTGGGTTGTAATGTTGGGGGGGGGGGTATTGTATTTTTATTTTCAGGCAAAAGAGTTGATTACTTTGGGACAAGGCCCAGCAAAAAGCCCTTTTAATGGCTGGTAAAAGAGCTGATTACTTTTGTATTTTAGAATAGGGTAGGGAATTTTTTATTTTGGGGGGCTTTTTTATTTTATTAGGGGGCTTAGATTAGGTGTAATTAGTTTAAACTGCTTGTAATTCTTTTTTATTTTTTGTAATTTAGTGTTGTTGTTTTTTGTATTATAGAATAGTTTATTTAATTGTATTTAATTGTAGGTAATTATAGTTAATTTATTTAATTAATTTAATGATAGTGCAGTGTTAGGTTTAATTGTAACTTAGGTTAGGATTTATTTTACATGTCATTTTGTATTTATTTTAACTAGGTAGCTATTAAATAGTTATTAACTATTTAATAGCTATTGTACCTAGTTAAAATAAATACAAAGTTGCCTGTAAAATAAATATAAATCCTAAAATAGCTACAATGTAATTATTAATTATATTGTAGCTATATTAGGGTTTATTTTATAGGTAAGTATTTAGTTTTAAATAGGAATAAGTTAGTTAATTTTAGGAATATTATTTCGTTTATTTGAAATTATATTTATGTTAGGGGGGTGTTAGGGTTAGGGTTAGAGTTATGTTTAGGGGTTAATACATTTATTATAGTGGCGGCGAGGTACGGTCAGCAGATTAGGGGTAAATAAATGTAGGTAAGGTAGCGGCGACGTTGGGGGGGCAGATTAGGGGTTAATAAATATAATATAGGGGTCGGCGATGTTAGGGGCAGCAGATTAGGGGTTCATAAGTATAACGTAGGTGGCGGGGATGTCGGGTCGGCAGATTAGGGATTAAAAATTTTTACTAGAGTGGCGGCGATGTGGGGGGGCCTCGGTTTAGGGGTACATAGGTAGTTTATGGGTGTTAGTGTGCTTTATAGCACAGTAGTTAAGAGCTTTATATTCACGCGTTAGCCCATAAAGCTCTTAACTACTGACTTTTTTTTGCGGTTGGAGTCTTGTCGGTAGAGGCTCTACCGCTCACTTCTCCCAAGACTCCAAATACCAGCGTTAGGCAGATCCCATTGAAAAGATAGGATACGCAATTGGTGTAAAGGGATCTGCGGTAGCCTGGAATCGCAGTAGGGAAGTGAGCAGTAGACCTGTACCTGACTGACTCTAAATACCAGCGGGCGGCCAAAAGCAGCGTTAGGAGCCCTTAACGCTGCTTTTGACGGCTAACGCAGAACTCTAAATCTAGATGTAATTGTTTTATGTGTTTAGAAGCCATTGTGGAACACCCTCTTACTTTGTGTACCTCTTGTACTGAAAGGGCCTTACAATGTTAAAAGCATATTTTAGGTAAAGAAAGTGTGCCTAAGGATGATTCTTAGTCTGAAGAGAATCAGGATATGCCATCTAATTCTCCCCAAGTGTCACTACCTTTGACGCCCACACAAGCGACGCCGAGTTCCTCAAATGCGTCTAATTCTTTTACTCTGCAGGATATGGCTGCAGTTATGTCAACTACCCTGACATATGTATTATCTAAGTTACCAGTGTTACAGGGTAAACGTAGTAGGACTGGAGTTAATGTGCATACTGAGTCCTCTGATGCTTTGTTGGCTATTTCCGATGTACCCTCACAGGGCTCTGAGTTGGGGGTCAGGGAATTGCTGTCTGGGGGAGAACTTTCAGACCCAGGAAATATGTTACCTCAGATAGATTCGGACGTTATGTCCTTTAAATTTAAGCTGGAACACCTCCACCTGTTACTTCGGGAGGTTTTAGCGACTCTGGATGATTGTGACCCTATTGTGATACCACCAGAGAAATTGTGTAAAATGGACAAATATCTAGAGGTACCTACTTACACTGATGTTTTTCCGGTTAATAAAAGAATTTTGGAAATTATAAAGAAGGAATGGGACAGACCGGGCATACTGTTCTCCTAATTTCAAGAAAATTTATTCCATATAAGACACCATTCGGGACTTTTGGCAGTCGGTCCCTAAGGTGGAGGGAGCTATATCTACCCTGGCTAAGCGTACAACTATTCCTATTGAGGACAGTTGTGCTTTCAAAGACCCTATGGATAAGAAGTTAGAGGTTCTTCTAAAGAAATTATTTATTCATCAGGGTTTGCTTTTACAACCAACAGCTTGCATTGTTCCTGTTACTACTGCAGCAGCTTTTTGGTTTGATGCTCTAGAAGAGTCTCTGAAGGTTGAGACCCCTTTAGAGGACATTTTAGATAGAATTAGGGCTCTCAAGCTAGCTAATTCTTTTATTACAGATGCCGCCTTTCAAATTGCTAAGTTGGCGGCGAAAAATGCAGGATTTGCCATTTTGGCACGTAGAGCGTTATGGTTAAAATCATGGTCTGCTGATGTGTCATCTAAATCAAAGCTATTAGCTATTCCTTTCAAGGGGAAGACCCTATTTGGGCCTGAATTGAAGGAAATAATTTCTGACATTACTGGAGGTAAAGGTCACGCTCTACCTCAGGATAAGTCTGTTAAGATGAGGGGTAAACAAAAATTTTTTCGTTCCTTTTGAAATTTTAAAGGAGTACCCTCTGCTTCCTCTTCCTCCACAAAGCAGGAAGGGAATATTGCTCAGTCCAAGTCCGTCTGGAGACCCAACCAGGCTTTGAACAAGGGTAAACAACCAAAGAAGCCCGCTGCTGCTACAAAGACAGCATGAAGGGGCGGCCCCCGATCCGGGACTGGATCTAGTAGGGGGCAGGCTTTCTTTCTTTGCCCAGGCTTGGGCAAGAGATGTTCAGGACCCCTAGGCACTGGAAATCGTGACCCACGGGTATCATATTGTAATGTTGGGGGGGGGTATTGTATTTTTATTTTCAGGCAAAAGAGTTGATTACTTTGGGACAAGGCCCCGCAAAAAAAGAGCTGATTACTTTTGTATTTTACAATAGGGTAGGGAATTTTTTATTTTGGGGGGCTTTTTTATTTTATTAGGGGGCTTAGATTAGGTGTAATTAGTTTAAACTGCTTGTAATTCTTTTTTATTTTTTGTAATTTAGTGGGGGGTTTTTTGTATTATAGAATAGTTTATTTTATTGTATTTAATTGTAGGTAATTGTAGTTAATTTATTTAATTAATTTAATGATAGTGTAGTGTAAGGTTTAATTGTAACTTAGGTTAGGATTTATTTTACATGTCATTTTGTATTTATTTTAACTAGGTAGCTATTAAATAGTTATTAACTATTTAATAGCTATTGTACCTAGTTAAAATAAATACAAAGTTGCCTGTAAAATAAATATAAATCCTAAAATAGCTACAATGTAATTATTAATTATATTGTAGCTATATTAGGGTTTATTTTATAGGTAAGTATTTAGTTTTAAATAGGAATAAGTTAGTTAATTTTAGGAATATTATTTAGTTTATTAGAAATGATATTTATGTTAGGGGGGTGTTAGGGTTAGAGTTATGTTTAGGGGTTAATACATTTATTATAGTGGCGGCGAGGTCCGGTCGGCAGATTAGGGGTTAATAAATGTAGGTAAGGTAGCGGCGACGTTGGGGGGGCAGATTAGGGGTTAATAAATATAATATAGGGGTCAACGATGTTAGGGGCAGCAGATTAGGGGTTCATAAGTATAAAGTAGGTGGCGGCGATGTCCGGTCGGCAGATTAGGGGTTAAAAATTTTTATTAGAGTGGCGGCGATGTGGGGGGACCTCGGTTTAGGGGTACATAGGTAGTTTATGGGTGTTAGTGTACTTTATAGCACACTAGTTAACAGCTTTATATTCACGCGTTAGCCCATAAAGCTCTTAACTACTGACTTTTTCTTGCGGTTGGAGTCTTGTTGGTAGAGGCTCTACCGCTCACTTCTCCCAAGACTCCAAATACCAGCGTTAGGCAGATCCCATTGAAAAGATAGGATACGCAATTGGCGTAAGGGGATCTGCGGTAGCCTGGAATCGCGGTAGGGAAGTGAGCAGTAGACCTGTACCTGCCTGACTCTAAATACCAGCGGGCGGCCAAAAGCAGCGTTAGGAGCCCTTAACGCTGCTTTTGATGGCTAACGCAGAAATCTAAATCTAGATGTAATTGTTTTATGTGTTTAGAAGCCATTGTGGAACCCCTTCTTACTTTGTGTACCTCTTGTACTGAAAGGGCCTTACAATGTAAAAAGCATATTTTAGGTAAAGAAAGTGTGCCTAAGGATGATTCTTAGTCTGAAGAGAATCAGGATATGCCGTCTAATTCTCCCCAAGTGTCACAACCTTTAACGCCCACACAAGCGACGCCGAGTTCCTCAAATGCGTCTAATTCTTTTACTCTGCAGGATATGGCTGCAGTTATGTCAACTACCCTGACAGATGTATTATCTAAGTTACCAGTGTTACAGGGTAAACGTAGTAGGACTGGAGTTAATGTGCATACTGAGTCCTCTGATGCTTTGTTGGCTATTTCCGATGTACCCTCACAGGGCTCTGAGTTGGGGGTCAGGGAATTGCTGTCTGGGGGAGAACTTTCAGACCCAGGAAATATGTTACCTCAGACAGATTCGGACGTTATGTCCTTTAAATTTAAGCTGGAACACCTCCGCCTGTTACTTCGGGAGGTTTTAGCGACTCTGGATGATTGTGACCCTATTGTGATACCACCAGAGAAATTGTGTAAAATGGACAAGTATCTAGAGGTACCTACTTACACTGACGTTTTTCCGGTTCCTAAAAGAATTTTGGAAATTATAAAGAAGGAATGGGATAGACCGGGCATACTGTTATCCTAATTTCAAGAAAATGTATCCCATATCAGACACCATTCGGGACTTTTGGCAGTCGGTCCCTAAGGTGGAGGGAGCTATACCTACCCTGGCTAAGCGTACAACTATTCCTATTGAGGACAGTTGTGCTTTCAAAGACCCTATGGATAAGAAGTTAGAGGGTCTTCTAAAGAAATTATTTATTCATCAGGGTTTCCTTTTACAACCAACAGCTTGCATTGTTCCTGTTACTACTGCAGCAGCTTTTTGGTTTGATGCTCTAGAAGAGTCTCTGAAGGTTGAGACCCCTTTAGAGGACATTTTAGATAGAATTAGGGCTCTCAAGCTAGCTAATTCTTTTATTACAGATGCCGCCTTTCAAATTGCTAAGTTGGCGGCGAAAAATGCAGGATTTGCCATTTTGGCGCGTAGAGCGTTATGGTTAAAATCATGGTCTGCTGATGTGTCATCTAAATCAAAGCTATTAGCTATTCCTTTCAAGGGGAAGACCCTATTTGGGCCTGAATTGAAGGAAATCATTTCTGACATTACTGGAGGTAAAGGTCACGCTCTACCTCAGGATAAGTCTGTTAAGATGAGGGGTAAACAAAATAATTTTTGTTCCTTTTGAAATTTTAAAGGAGTACCCTCTGCTTCCTCTTCCTCCACAAAGCAGGAAGGGAATATTGCTCAGTCCAAGTCCGTCTGGAGACCCAACCAGGCTTGGAACAAGGGTAAACAACCCAAGAAAAAAAAGGATTAAGACCTCAGCGCTAATATCACAGGCGGTACATAGACGATATTTTTATGATTTGGCGTGGTAGTGAAGAAAATCTAGATACATTTATTTCATCTATGAACCAAAATGAAATAAATCTAAAATTTACATGGGAAAAGAGTAAAACAGCTATACATTTTCTAGATTTGGATATCTTTGTAAGAGATAATAAATTAAATTCCAAGACCCATTTCAAGCAGGTGGATGCGAACAATTTTATACACCAACTAAGTTGCCATCATACCCAATGGAAGACAAATATCCCGAAAGGGCAGTTTTTAAGAATAAGAAAAAATTGTAGCTCAATATCAGATTATGACATTCAGTCAGAGGCCCTAAAAGAAAAATTTATAGATAGGGGATACCCTGTAGAAACTCTAGAAGAAACAATAAAGAATATACGTGGCCAAGATAGAGATGCAATTCTAAACAATAATAAGAGAAAAAAGGATGAGAGAACCTCTCTCTTTCTCCCATTTATTACAACTTGCAGTGGTAACAAAAATCTGATAGAAAACATTGGAGGATCCTAAAATTGGATGATAAATTGGGTCCACTTCTGCCTAACAAGCCACAAATTGTCTACAGAAAGGCAAGAAATCTGAAAATGAAACTTGCCCCCTCAGATTTAAAAAAAGTACAAGACAGAAAAAGGAAAGATCTATGGGGAAAAGACTTGAAAGGTTACTTTCCCTGCCATAAGTGCAAATCATGCCAATATGGCATGAAGAGAAAAGAAATAAAATCAAATTCTAACAAGGATATATTCAAGATTCCACAGATGATTAGGTGCACTGACAGGAATGTGATTTATGTGATAGAGTACAAATGTGGAGCCCAATATGTGGGGGAATCAGAAAGGCCCCTACGAGATAGAATAAGGGAGCACATTCTATCGATTGAGAACCATAATAAGGAGCGCAATAAAGATCTTCCTGTGCCCAGGCACTTTTCAACCTGCAATAATGCAAATTTAAAACATTTTAGTTTCATGAGGGTTGATAAGGTCTCCAATCATTGGAGAGGAGGTGATTTCCATAATGAAATTTTAAAAAGAGAAGGAAAATGGATATTCCAACTGGGCACTTTAACTCCTGGTGGTCTAAATTTGGAATTAGACCTAAACTGTCACCTAAAATAAATTGACACTAATATCAACTATTATTAAAATCAGGTTAGGTTATACTAACAGAATTTCCTGCAAAATCCAATAGCATTTCTGAACATGAAATTGGTTCACTTTGAAAATAGTTCTTTTAAAGATTAAAAGTTTTTCTCTAAATCAATTATTATTTCTATTTTACTATTTTATTACTTGCCTTGCCCACTACTAACCAATATACACACTCAATTTTAGTAATAAGCACCCCGCAACTTTGAAGTAATGAATTCTTTATTTTTTAAAAATGTATCTATTTGTATTCATATATATCACTGATAATAAAAATAAAAATATTTTTTTAGATTTTTCAAGTTTTTCAGAACATTAGGGTAGTGACTCTATGTTATCCATTCTGTATTTTAGATGATTTTAGATTTTAGACTATTTATGAGGTTATCTAAATTAAATTAATATCCTATAGATTAAAACCAATTTAAATTTCCAACAAGGAATATATATATATTTTAACATATTGTCCTATTCATACATATAGGTCAGTCGGAGGAAGTCACTATATTTATCATTTCTTTTTTAGATAACAAATATCTTATCTATTGAAATGTTCCCTTCCTTATGTCCCCCCTCCTATTGATGTACCAGTTAGTGTTTATACATACACAATTTGATAAGTAAATATAGCACTACGCCTTTAAGAAGACGGTTCAAATAGGACGACTATAGACAAGTCAGTATTGAGCTTGAGAAAGGCTGTTGGACAGCCGAAACGCGTTGCTCTGTACTGTGTCCAGCTTATGTTTCCGTAGCTGCAAAGTCTGTGTGAGCGTGAAAGACTCCAGGAGTGTGAACAAAATACCCTCCGTGATTGTCGGGAGACGCTGAACAAACTGGCGGCATCTGGGAAGCAGCTTCAAAAAACGGATCACTGGCTTCTGGTGTAAGTAAAAAAGTGCACCTTTGCCATATTCACTTTCTTGCTTGTAAAATGATTTCCCATCCTTCTTTTCATCCAATACAGCTTTGCATGGCTTCTCTGAAATAACAACTACGCTAACTGAACCATCAGCTAACTTATTTTGGAAATACAACTAACACTGTTATTCTATCAAAAAGACTTTTCTATGACTCAAAAGACTTATATTTTATTATGAAAGACGGTATTTTTGAGGAAAACAATTGTCTTTCAACAAACGATTCATTCATTGTCTCTTTTTGACATATGTTATGTTTTTATGTTTTTTTCATTGCTATAGCACTGATTTATTGCGACACTGTGATTAACTGTGATATATTGTGTGTTTTTATGATTTGAATTGTGATTTATTGTGCTTTTATTATACATATATTTGATGATAAAATTGTCATTTATTTTACTTTTCATATTTTAGCCAATTGTTTATAGTTTGGAGATATTTACCACAGTTATATTCATCATAGTTACATTTAACGTAGTAGTAACATCTCCCTATTGGTACTGCACACATTAAGCTATTTCAATAGCGCAGCTGTGTTAATTACTAGTTAGCAGAGTGTCTGCTTACTTAGTGGTTATATTGTTTTTAAACAACCCAAGAAGCCCGCTGCTGCTACAAAGACAGCATGAAGGGGCGGCCCCCAATCCTGGACTGGATCTAGTAGGGGGCAGGCTTTCTTTCTTTGCCCAGGCTTGGGCAAGAGATGTTCAGGACCCCTGGGCACTGGAAATCGTGACCCACGGGTATCAACTGGAATTCAAAAAGAGGGAGATTTCTTCTTTCACAATTGTCTGTAAACCAGATAAAAAGAGAGGCGTTCTTACGTTGTGTAAAAGATCTCTCTACTATGGGAGTAATTTGTCCCGTTCCAAGATCAGAACAGGGTCAGGGATTTTACTCAAATCTTTTGGTAGTTCCCAAATAAGAGGGAATGTTCAGACCTATTTTAGACCTCAAGAGTCTAAACAAGTTTCTCAGAGTTCCATCCTTCAAGATGGAGACCATCCGAACAATTTTACCAATGATCCAAGAAGGTCAATATATGACTACCATGGACTTGAAGGAGGCATACCTTCATATTCCTATCCACAAGGATCATCATCAGTTCCTAAGGTTTGCCTTCCTGGACAAACATTTTCAGTTTGTGGCTCTTCCCTTTGGGTTGGCCACAGCACCCAGGATCTTCACAAAGGTTCTAGGGTCCCTTCTGGCGGTTCTCAGACCACGGGGCATATCGGTGGCGCCTTATCTGGATGATATTTTGATTCAGGCATCAACTTATCATCTGACAAAATCTCATACAGACACAGTGTTGTCCTTTCTGAGAACTCACGGATGGAAAGTGAAGCTAGAAAAGAGTTCACTAGTTCCAAGGACAAGGGTTCCCTTCTTGGGAACTCTGATAGATTCTGTAGACATGAAAATATTTCTGACAGAGGTCAGAAAGTCAAAAATTCTGAATACTTGCCGAGCCCTTTAGTTCAATTCTCGGCCATCAGTGGCTCAGTGTATGGAGGTAATTGGTTTAATGGTAGCAGCAATGGACATCATTCCATTTGCTTGTTTTCATCTCAGACCACTGCAGCTTTGCATGCTCGTCAGTGGAATGGGGACTATGCAAATTTATCTCCACAGATAAATCTGGATCAAGAGGCCAGAGACTCTCTTCTTTGGTGGTTGTCGCTGGATCATCTGTCCCAGGGGACGTGTTTCCGCAGACTCTCGTGGGTGATAGTGACAACAGACGCCAGCCTTCTGAGCTGGGGTGCAGTCTGGAATTCCCTTAAGGCTCAGGGTGTATGGACTCAGGTGGAGTCTCTACTTCCAATCAATATTCTGGAATTAAGAGCAATATTCAATGCGCTTCAGGCAATTCATCAGATTCCAGTCGGACAACATCACGACTGTGGCTTATATCAACCATCAGGGGGGAACGAGGAGTTCCTTAGCGATGACAGAAGTATCCAAGATAATTCAATGGGCGGAGGCCCACTCTTGTTATCTGTCAGTAATCTACATCCCAGGAGATGACAACTGGGAAGCGGATTTCTTGAGCCGACAGGCATTTCATCCGGGGGAGTGGGAACTCCATCCGGTGGTATTTGCCTCTCTGATTCGTCGATGGGGCAGACTGGAATTGGATCTGATGGCATCTCAACAGAATGCCATGCGTCCAAGATATGGATCCAGGTCGAGGGATCCTCAGGCCGAACTGATAGATGCCTTGGCAGTGCCTTGGTCGTTCAGCCTAGCTTATGTGTTTCCACTGTTTCCTCTCCTTCCCCGCGTGATTGCTCGGATCAAACAGGAGAGAGCTTCAGTAATTCTGATCGCGCCTGCGTGGCCTTGCAGGACTTGGTATGCCGATCTAGTGGATATGTCCTCTCTGCCACCATGGAAACTTCCACTGAGACAGGACCTTCTCATTCAAGGGCCTTTCCAATATCCAAATCTACATTCTCTGCAGCTGACTGCTTGGAGATTGAACGCTTGATTTTATCTAAGCGGGGTTTCTCCGATTCGGTCATCGATACTTTGATACAGGTATGTAAGCCTGTCACTAGAAAGATCTATCATAATATATGGCGTAAAAATCTTTTTTGGTGTGAATCCAAGGGCTACTCATGGAGTAGAGTTAAGATTCCCAGGATTCTGTCCTTTCTCCAAGAAGGATTGGAGAAGGGGTTATCGGCGAGTTCCTTAAAGGGACAAATTTCTGCTTTGTAATTTTGTTACATAAATGTTTGGCAGATGTTCCAGACGTTCAGTCCTTTTGTCAGGCTCTAACCAGAATTAAGCCTGTGTTTAGACGAATTGCTCCACCCTGGAGTTTGAATTTAGTTCTTAGTGTTCTTCAAGGGGTTCCGTTTGAACCCATGCATTCCATATATATTAAGTTGTTATCGTGGAAAGTTTTGTTTTTGGTTGCTTTTTCTTCTGCTCGTAGAGTTTCTGAGCTTTCAGCATTACAATGTGATTTGCCTTATCTTATCTTCCATTCTGATAAGGTGGTTTTACGTACCAAACCTGGTTTTCTTCCTAAGGTTGTTTCTAATAAGAATATTAATCAGGAAATCATTGTTCCTTCATTATGTCCTAACCCTTCTTCTAAGAAGGAATGTATGTTGCATAACCTGGACGTGGTCCGTGCCTTGAAGTTTTACTTGCAGGCGACTAAGGATTTCCGTCAATCATCTTCATTATTCATTGTTTATTCTGGAAAGCGTAGGGGTCAGAAAGCTACGGCTACCTCTCTTTCTTTTTGGCTGAAGAGTATCATCCGCCTGGCATATGAGACTGCTGGACAACAGCCTCCTGAAAGAATTACGGCTCATTCTATTAGGGCTGTGGCTTCCACATGGGCTTTTAAAAATGATGCTTCTGTTGAACAGGTTTGCAAGGCTGCGACTTGGTCGTCTCTTCATACTTTTTCCAAAATTTACAAATTTGATACTTTTGCTTCTTCTGAGGCTGGTTTTGGGAGAAAGGTTCTTCAAGCAGTGGTGCCTTCCATTTAGGTCTCTGTCTTGTCCCTCCCATTTCATCCGTGTCCTGTAGCTTTGGTATTGTATCCCACAAGTAAGGATGAAATCTGTGGACTCGTCGTATCTTGTAGAAGAAAAGTAAATTTATGCTTACCTGATAAATTAATTTCTTCTACGATACGATGAGTCCATGGCCCTCCCTGTCATTTTTCCGACAGATTTACATTATATTTTATTTTTTACAACTTCAGTCACCTCTGCACCTTTAGCTTTTCCTTTCTCTTCCTAACCTTCGGTCGAATGACTGGAGGTGGAGGGAAGGGAGGAGCTATATATACAGCTCTGCTGTGGTGATCTTTGCCACTTCCTGTTAGCAGGAGGTTAATATCCCACAAGTAAGGATGAAATCCGTGGACTCGTCGTATCGTAGAAGAAATTAATTTATCAGGTAAGCATAAATTTACTTTTCTGCAGTTGCTACAGTTACTGGGAGGGTGAGGAACAGCATCAACGCTATGCACACATCTGGAAGAGTAGAAGACAGTGCACTGTTTTCAACAAGGAGGAGGTGAGCAAGATCTTTAACAGTGGAGCAACTGCGAATCTCTTCTTTAAGTGCTGAGCGGAATGAGAGAAGTTGTTCGGGTAAATCTGGTTATATATCCTCATTGTAAAATATGTACAGTTTTGTTGCTGCTGCTATTAAATTGTCATCAGATTCTGAAGAAAGCATGGCGGGCTGAACTATTAAAAATCTATTGAGTACTGCATTCATCTCCATAAATCTTTTTGACAGCTGGTTTATGATAGTGTCCAAACACCTATAATATACATTAATTTTAAAGCTTTTCTCTGGACCAGTTAGTCTCTCATCCATGCAAAGCTCATCAAAGTGGCGTTTTACTTTTTTGATTCTCTTATTTCTGAACATAGTTTCAATGCCCCACTTTTCTGCAAGTGTCACTGCATTTTCTTTTGCTTCCTCAAAATTATCCCTATAGTGGGAAAGGGCTGTAAAGGAATTCTGGATGAGCTGCACAGCACTGGACAATTCCATATCTTTGGATTGCAACACTTTTGAAATTTTATTTACATGAATCAAGATTTTTGTTTGCAGGACAATGAGTAATACAAAATCAAAAGATTCTATTTTCTTCTTGATATTTGTGGCTTCATCTCTTTCCTTTTTTTGGATGAGGTAAGTATAATTTTTGAAAGAGCCTGCATGACATCTAAAAAATGATATCGTAGTGCAAACAGGGATGTTATGTCTAGAAGACCACCGTGTAGGGCAAAGCTTTTTTAGTGTTACAGAGGATTCGGAATTAAACAATGAGAGACAGGCCCATCTGCTTATACTTTCCCCAAAGAAGGTGTATACATTTTGCACCACATCAAAGAATGCAGAAACTTCCTCTATATCAGCAACAGCATCCTGAATAACAAGGTTTAGATTATGTGCAGCACAATGGACATACAGGGCATTCTTTTCTTTTTGTGCAATCCGAGCCTGTACCCCAGAATAAATACCACTCATTGTTGCTGCACCATCATAACCCTGACCACGACATTTGGATATTTCAAGTCCCTTGCTTTTTATGCAGGAAACAATATCGGCTTCAATCCCTGCTGCACTCTGATCCTCTATGGCATGAAACCCTAAGAAAGACTCCTTTATTAGAATATTGCAAGCTCTCATATTTTGATCCCGTTCCACAGAAACATATTGAAATATCTGACTCATTTGATCGATTTTTGATATATCCTGGGTTGTGTCCATAATAATGGAATAAAATTGTGCTTCTTTTATTTCAGACACAATTTCATTATGGACTTTTTTTGACAGAATTTCTATTAATTAATTTTGTATTTTTGGACTTAAGTATCTCACTGTGCCTTGTGATTCAGGTAAATTGAGAAGTTGCTTTAGAACTGGGTCATACTCAGCAAGCAGCTCTATAAAGGAGAGAAAGTTTCCATTGTTAACCTCTCCCAAACGCTCTCGGTGTCCACGAAAGGCTAGATTACCCATTGCCATTGTTAAGGTTACATTAATGATTCTATGTCACACTTGTCTCCAAAACTTTTTTTCTCGTCTAATCTGATTTTCATTCTCTTCATCAATAGTTTTATTACGCCTCCACTGATCATAAACTAAGCATGCATCTATATGAGCTTGTGAAGATTCATGTATACCAATTCTAGCAGACAGCCTCTGCCACTTCTTGATCCCCTTTGCCCATGCAGGCTCAAATCCCACCTTTTTACGATCTGCAAACAACCAGCAAGGTTTGCAGTATGCTGCATTAAGCTTTGGAGAATAACACAGCTACATTAATGGCAGTTTAAGCCCTGTTTTGTTTACTCGCTCATAATAACTTTCAGAAAAGCACCTTCTTTGAGAATCATTATCACGAGGGAAAGGTCCTGAAGGTCTACATGGGCCATGAGTTAATATGAATTTTTTTTACATTAGGATCAGTTATTGTGACTGGGTAATGCTCTCTATCAGTCACATATTTCTCAACCAACATTATACTTTCAAGGGCACCACTTGAAGATAGTCTGCTGCTCTCTATATCTAAATCATAATCTGTATTGGTTGTGGTGTCTACGGGTTGTTCTAGCATTGCGCTGCTGCCTTCAAGTGGCTCAATGGTGGTGTCTAGAGGCTGGTCTAGGTCTAGCATTGTGCTGTCTTCAAGTGGACCAATAGTGGTGTCTAACTCTAGAGGCTGGTCTAGCATTGTGCTGTCTTCAAGTGGACCAATAGTGGTGTCTAACTCTAGAGGTTGGTCTAGTATTGTGCTGCCTTCAACAAGATCAATGGGGGTTTCTAACTCTGGAGGCTGGTCAAGCATTGTGCTGCCTTCAAGTGGACCAATAGTGGTGTCTAACTCTAGAGGCTGGTCTAGCATTGTGCTGTCTTCAAGTGGACCAATAGTGGTGTCTAACTCTAGAGGCTGGTCTAGCATTGTGCTGTCTTCAAGTGGACCAATAGTGGTGTCTAACTCTAGAGGTTGGTCTAGTATTGTGCTGCCTTCAACAAGATCAATGGGGGTTTCTAACTCTGGAGGCTGGTCAAGCATTGTGCTGCCTTCAAGTGGATCAATAGTGGTATCTAACTCTGGAGGCAGGTCTAGCATTGTGCTGCCGCCTTCAAGTGGATCAATGCTTTTTTCAATTTCATCACTGTTTACTCCAGCACTCTCAGGCACAGTTTTTGGTGTGGAAAAGAAATGTGTTATTTTAGGGAGTTTTTGAATTTTCATTTGCTCTTCCTTAGCTTTCTTACGTTTCTGAGCACCACCGAAGGATTGATGTGATGACATATTGGACAAGTTTTAACTCCTGTAAATAAAGTATATGACAGATACTAGTATGCAAGCTCAATACAATAGATTTGCATAACCAACAAATGCAAGACAAGACAATGCAATAGCACTTAGTCTGAATGCCCCAAGTTTGCTGCCTCTGAGTTACACTTTACTCAAATCTATCCTTCATCCCCCACATCCAATCACTTTCCTCATCCTTCCGCAAACACCTACACAATATTTCCAAGATTCGCCATTTTCTGAGTGCTAACAGCCTAACACCACAAAGCAAACAGTATACTCCCTTGTTCTTTCCCGACTTGACTACTGCAATAATAACCTACTTACTGGCCTTCCTCTTTTCTGCCTCTCCCCTCTTCAATCCATCCTAAATGCCTCTGCAAGGCTAATCCACCTTTCCCGTTGCTCTGTATCTACTGCACCTCTCTGCAAGTCTCCGCTGGGGAATATGTTGGGGCTTTATAAATAAAGTATAATAATAATAATAATAAAAAGTACAATTGAGTTTTCCAATTGAGTATTTCTTTCTGACACATTTTAAAGTTATGTCTATTTCCACTCCACTGTATCATGTGACACCCATCAGCCAATCAACAAACGCATATTTAAAATAAGAAAAAAATAGCAACTTGTCCACCGCATATAATATTAAGCCACTTTTCAGGCATTGACGTCACCGCATGTGTGATGACGCTTACAACTTAAAATTATCTAACTACTGGATATGCTCCAAATAGCAAAACTGCAACAACAACACAAGCGACTTGTAAAATGTAAACAAGGGCAAGTATTGTAACCACTATAAGTACTTAGAGTGGTCCGTGACACTGGCACCAATTAGCTCAGACAATAAGCAAAGTGATATTACTGTGACACTGGCACCAATTAGCTCAGACAATAAGCAAAGTGATATTACTGTGACACTGGCACCAATTATCTCAGACAATAAGCACTGTGATATTACTGTGACACTGGCACCAATTAGCTCAGACAATAAGCAAAGTGATATTACTGTGACACTGGCACCAATTATCTCAGACAAGAAGCACTGTGATATTACTGTGACACTGGCACAAATCATCTCAGACAGACAATAAGCACTGTGATATTACTGTGACGCTGGCACCAATTAGCTCAGACAATAAGCACTTTGATATTACTGTGACACTAGCACCAATTAGCTCAGACAATAAGCACTGTGATATTACTGTGACACTGGCACCAATTATCTCAGACAATAAGCACTGTGATATTACTGTGACACTGGCACAAATTATCTCAGACAATAAGCACTGTGATATTACTGTGACACTGGCACCAATTATCTCAGACAATAAGCACTGTGATATTACTGTGACACTGGCACCAATTATCTCAGACAATAAGCGCTGTTATATTACTGTGACACTGGCACCAATTATCTCAGACAATAAGCACTGTGATATTACTGGGACACTGGCACCAATTAGCTCAGACAATAAGCACTGTGATATTACTGTGACTCACAGTAATATCACAGTGCTTATTGTCTGAGATAATTGGTGCCAGTGTCCCAGTAATATCACAGTGCTTATTGTCTGAGATAATTAGTGCCAGCCCAGTGTCACCGGATATATTGCTTTAAATCACAAAAATGTATTGTGCTACCATCTATGATATAACACTTACAGAATGCCAAAACACCATGATTACATTTATCTCAAATCACATGACACGTTTATTTACAAAACTATACAATAAACAAACATTTGTTTGAAACTTTGATCATTGCAGTTACTGACCAATGGTACAGCACTGTACACACAACACAGTTATTACGTACTGATTATTGGCTTTAGTACTGCACAGTGACCACATGCTGACCATTGGCTGCAGCACTTTACACACAGGGTACTGAGCACTTGCTGCAACACTATACTGTACAGTGGTTGCAAGCTGACCATTGCATACCTTTACAGTGACCACACACTGACCATTTCATCATTATACACAGTGACCACATACTGACCACTGCATCACTATATACAGTGGGGACATGAAGGCCACTGAAGCATTATACAGTGACCATATATTGACCAATTCATCACTATACACAGCGGCCACATGTCCCCCATTGGCTGACCACTTCAACACTATAACCCAGTGACAACATTCTGACAACTAAATGCAACACTGCATTTAGCTTTCATTGTGTACCATATAACACTAGCTGTCACCATGCACATTCACTGAATGCCATTGCCCTGTGTGCCATGATGCTACAACCAGTGATCTGCAGGTATGCCCCTGTATGTCATGCTGCAACTGCAATAGTCACTGTGCTATAACCAATGCTCTCCATATGTACCCTGTGTGATATACTACAACCAGTACCCATCACAGTCTGTGTGTCCCCTTTACCATCCTGTCCCTACCAATGTTACAACCAATGGTCTCTATGAGGCAATTGTGTACCCTTTGTGCCATGCTGCAACCCTGTGGTCATTACCATGTGGTCACTGTGTACATACCCAGTGGTGTTACTGGTAGCTACAACTTACCAGTGGTAGCTACCAGTAACACCACTGGGTATGTACACAGTGGTAGCTACCAGTAACACCACTGGGTATGTACACAGTGACCACATGGTGGTGACCACAGGTTGCAGCATGGCACAAAGGGTACACAATTACCTCATAGAGACCATTGGTTGTAACATTGGTAGGGACAGGATGGTAAAGGGGACACACAGACTGTGATGGGCAGTAACACCACTGGGTATGTACACAGTGACCACATGGTGGTGACCACAGGTTGCAGTATGGCACAAAGGGTACACAATTACCTCATAGAGACCATTGGTTGTAACATTGGTAGGGACAGGATGGTAAAGGGGGCACACAGACTGTGATGGGTACTGGTTGTAGTATATCACACAGGGTACATATGGAGAGCATTGGTTATAGCACAGTGACTATTGCAGTTGCAGCATGACATACAGGGGCATACCTGCAGATCACTGGTTGTAGCATCATGGCACACAGGGTAATGGCATTCAGTGAATGTGCATGGTGACAGCTAGTGTTGTATGGTACACGATGAAAGCTAGATGGGACAAACCACAAACTAACAGCTTCCTGATGCATTTGAATGAATAAGATAATACACCAGACTGGTTCAAATCATTTCCTCACCGAGATTTATATTATAGTACTAAGTTACATACATGATATTATTCTCTTTATTTGTAGCAGCCAAGCCAAGTGATTAATACAGCTTTTGTATATTAGGCGTAGGCGCTAAGCACCGTCTGTGGCCGGGCCCCCCCTAAATCTGACTGACTCACTCTGCTCACTGTGACCTGACCGGCGTGCCTCAGGCAGCCCGAGCCCCCCCCCCCCGCTAAGTACCGTCCGTGGTCGGGCCCCCCCTAAATCTGACTCACTACTCTGCTCACTGACCTGACCGTGCCCCAGGCAGCCCGAGCCCCTCCTCAGCCTCACCATGCATCCGCGGCCCCCCAGTCTGACTCTGAGCTTACCAATTGGCAATAGTACCTTACCTGGCTGATTGAATGATGATAGTCAGACCACCGCCAGAACAGACTACAGCACAGCAGACACTGACAGACGAGGTCGACTTCCTCTTCCACCCAGGTCCCAGACCACTCACGTGGTCACACACTGACTCCTGTCTCCTGCTGCTACTGACTAGGCTCAGGCTGCACAGCACTGCACATGCAGACTAGTCGAGATACACGTGCGCACTGCGCGGTGCAGCCAGTCAGTGAGTCAGGAGGGAGGAGGAGCGGAGGGAAAGTTACACTTCCAAACTTCCGGCGCAGCCAGCGGCAGAGAGAGCAGCCAGGGACGACAACAAAAGTGCAAAATCTGGCATGCCGTCTCGCGCTGCTACCCTGGCTGCAAATTACAAAAATAATTCATTAAATAAATATAAATAATATGTGAAGGTTGGGGAGAAAAAAAAAAAAAAAAATTGAAAAAAACAACCATCTGCCTTGGGCCCCCCCTTGTGTGAGAGACCTGCTGGGCCCGGTCGCAATGGCGACCTTTGCACCACTGTTAGTTACGCCCCTGGTGTTGAGTACATGATGCCTGATGAGAAAGCTGAATTTTTTAAGTGGTATGAAGAGAATAAGAATGAGACATTTGACTTTCAGACTGCTCTTAAAAAACTGTAAACAAGATGTTGAGGTTTTAAGACTTGCATGTTTGTGTTTTAGAGAAAGCGTAATGGACATGACTTGGACAGAAACAATCAAATTTAACAAAAATGGGGAGTTGATTGAAGACATAAACTGTATTGACCCTTTTCAACTCACCACATTAGCATCAGTGTGTATGGCTATGTATAGATTCAAATTCTTACCTAATCCCACTATTGCAATACTCCCTTGTGATAATTATCACAAAACGCAAAAACACTACTCTACACCAGCCATTCAGTGGTTGATGTATGTTGCACATAAGGAGGGTATTGCAATACAACACGCTTTACGTGGTGGTAAGCGCAGGGTAGGTAAATACTGCTTGGATGGCTATGCTGTAATAAACAATGTTCCTACAGCTTTTGAATTTCAAGGTTGTTTTTACCATGGCTGCCCTGTTTGTTACAATGAAAATGATACAAATGAGGTAACAGACTCCACATACAGTCAGCTGTATAATAAATACATTGTTAAAAAGCTTTTTTTACAGTCGTGCGGATTTGAGGTCAGAGTGCTCTGGGAACACGAGGGGTTGGATATGTTAGCCAAAGACAAAGAGCTGCAAGCTTTTATTATTAAAAATTAGTTCCCACAGCCCTTGGACCCCAGAGATGCACTTTACGGTGGTCGCACAAATGCGATTAAACTGTACCACAAAACAGCACCTGGTGAAAGTATCCACTACTATGACTTTACAAGTTTGTACCCCTTTGTGAACAAGACAAAAGCTTACCCTGTAGGGCACCCAAGAATTATTTATGAGAATTTCAGGAACATGAATTTTTACTTTGGTTTGGCTAAAGTAAAAATGCTTCCACCTAGAGGATTATTTTTTCCGGTCCTACCTTTAAAATTAAATGGTAAGCTCATGTTCCCACTTTGCTTGACCTGTGCCACCAATAACAGCGTGACACAGTGTGATCATAGTGATGAACAACGCGCTCTGACTGGCACATGGTGTACAATTGAAATACAATTAGCTGTGGAAAAAGGATATAACATTTCTAAAATCTATGAGATTTGGCATTTTGAAAATTATAAAAAAAATCTGTATGAAAACTACATTAAACTACATCTCAGGGATAAACAGGAAGCTTCTGGCTATCCTGCATGGTGTACTGATGATGAAAAAAAGACACAGTACATCCAAGATTACAAAAAAAGAGGATGTAGAATTAAGACTAAATCATATCACAGTAAACTCTGCAAAAAGACACATTTCTAAATTGTTTCTAAATTCCCTGTGGGGTAAGTTTGGTCAAAGAACTAATTTACCCAACACATGCATTGTGACAGACCCTGATGAGCTTTTCAGGTATGCTTTTTTACCATACTATGAGGTGTCTTCTTTGGATTTCATAGATGATGAAACAGCAATGCTTAGTTGGAAATATGCAAAAGAGAGGTACACAACCAGTAAAAATGTTAACATATTTATAGCTTGTTTTACTACAGCATATGCCAGACTTGAATTGTACAGAGTACTGGACAGTCTGCAAGAGAGGTGCCTCTATCATGACACAGATTCTGTAATATTTGTGAGCAAGGACGGTGACTGGAATCCACCTCTGGGTGATTATCTAGGGGAGTTAACTAGTGAACTACCGACCGGAGAACACATCACAGAGTTTGTTTCTGCAGGTCCCAAGACGTATGGGTACAGACTGAGCAATGGAAAAACAAATCTTAAAGTAAAGGGCATAACCTTGAACCAGTGACGTGCATTCATAGGAGGCAGGGGAGGCAGCGCCTCCCCTGGCCAATGTGGGTAATACACAATTTTTTATTAATAATAATTAAAAAAAAATTCAATTTTTTCCCCAAAAAAAGGTTTTTTTGGTTCCTCAAACTGACCCCCCCCTACCCCCCCACCCCCGCCTGTGTTGTGTCAACTACGTTTTTTTTTTAGGTCTCTACAGTACATTCATATTGCGCAAGGAAGTAGAGGCGAGCTTCCCTTCCATTGCGCAATATGAATGTGTATAGTATGGGCTGCTAGAGAGAGAGTGCCACAGTGCCGCCCAGTGGCTAAGCGCTCACTCACTTTGCAGCCTATACCGCTCCCACAGGAGGCTTCTCTATTGAAGCCTCTGGAGCACTGCCCGCCCCTCAGCCAATCAGACATAGAAACATGTCCTCTCTGGTCTGGGGCGGGCTGACTTGCTGGGCGGGAAGGGAACTATGTGAGCCGGGAGGCGCAGACTCAGAGCATCACCTGCGACAGACTGGTGGCAGTGCGTGCTGTGCTGGACTCTGAGGTAGGTAACGGTAGAGACTCAGACTGTCACTGTGTGTATTGTATAGGTGCCGTGCCAGTGGTGACACTTACTATGGTGCTGGTGCCGGTTTAATTTAATTTTTCCAACTTTGTTTTTCCAACTTTTTTTTCCAACTTTTTTTTCCCTTCAGACCCCCCCTCGCTGCCCCCCCGCACCCCCCCCGCGGCCCCCATCACCCCCCCCCCACCGGTAACCCTCCTTCATCTGCCTGTGATGCTGCCTCCTAGTCATGACAGTTTTAAATCAGAGCATTGCTATGGTAACCTGGGGCAACGCTCTGATTTCAAACTGTCATTTCCTGCTGAGGCTGAGAGGGAAAGAAGCTGCCTGTGTGTAATGCAGTTGCCCGGTGCCATAGTGGGAAGTGCTCAATCAGACAGTGTCACCATGGCTAGCAGAGCTGCAGATTAAAGGTATGTGCTCAATTTGCTTGGTAATGGTACCACTGCTGACTTCTGATCCTGCCTTCCAGTTCATCCCCTGTATCTCTCTCCCGTCCTCCCCTGTATCTCCCTCCCACCCTTACTCCCCTGTGTCTACCTACCACCCCCCCCCTCCCCTGTGTCTACCTCCCACCCCCCCTCCCCTGTGTCTCCCCCCACCCCCCTCCCCTGTGTCTCCCCCCCACCCTTCCTCCCCTGTCTCTCTCCCCCCTCCCCTGTCTCTCTCTCCCCCTCCCCTGTCTCTCTCCCCTCCTCCCCTGTGTCTCTCCCCCCCTCCCCTGTGTCTCTCCCCCCCTCCCCTGTGTTTCCCCCCCCTCCCCTGTGTCTCTCCCCCCCTCCCCTGTGTCTCTCCCCCCCCTCCGTCTCTCCCCCTGCCCGTGTGTCTCTCCCCCTCCTCCCTCCCCTGTCTCTCTCCCCCCTCCCCTGTCTCTCTCCCCTCCCCTGTCTCTCTCCCCTCCCCTGTCTCTCTCCCCTCCCCTGTCTCTCTCCCCTCTGTCTCTCTCTCCTCTCTCTCCCCTCTGTCTCTCTCTCCTCTGTCTATCTCTCTCCCTTCTGTCTGTCTCTCTCTCTCCCCTGTCTGTCTCTCTCTCCACTCTGTCTCTCTCTCTCCTCTCTGTCTCTCTCTCCCCTCTGTGTCTCTCTCTCCCCTCTGTGTCTCTCTCTCCCCTCTGTGTCTCTCTCTCTCCTCTGTTTGTCTCTCTCTCACCTGCCTGTCTCTCTCTCACCTGTCTGTCTGTCTCTCTCTCCCCTCTGTCTCTCTCTCACCTGTCTGTCTGTCTCTCTCTCCCCTCTGTCTCTCTCTCTCTCTTCTGTCTCTCTCTCCCCCCTCTGTCTCGCTCTCCCCCCTGTCTCTCTCCCCTCTCTCTCTCCCCTCTGTCTCTCTCTCTCTCCTCTGTCTCTCTCTCTCTCCCCCCTTTGTCTGTCTCTCTCTCTCACCTGTCTGTCTTTCTCTCTCCCCTCTGTCTCTCTCTCTCCCCTCTCTCTCTCCCTTCTGTCTCTCCCTTTCTCCACCCCCCCTCTGTCTCTCTCTCTCCCATCTGTCTCTCTCTCTCTCCCCTCTGTCTCTCTCCCCTCTGTCTCTCTCCTCTGTGTCTCTCTCCCCTCTGTGTCTCTCTCCCCTCTGTGTCTCTCTCTCTCCCCTCTGTCTCTCTCTCCCCCCTCTGTCTGTCTCTCTCACCTGTCTGTCTCTCTCTCTCCCCTCTGTCTCTCTCTCTCCCATCTCTCTCTCCCATCTGTCTCTCTCCCCTCTGTGTCTCTCTCTCTCCTCTGTTTGTCTCTCTCTCTCCCCTCTGTTTGTCTCTCTCTCTCCGCTCTGTCTGTCTCTCTCTCTCACCTCTGTCTGTCTCTCTCTCTCCTATCTGTCTCTCTCTCTCTCCCCTCTGTGTCTCTCTCTCTCCTCTGTTTGTCTCTCTCTCTCCCCTCTGTTTGTCTCTCTCTCTCCCCTCTGTCTGTCTCTCTCTCTCCCCTCTGTCTGTCTCTCTCTCTCCTCTGTCTCTCTCTCCCCTCTGTCTCTCTCCCCTCTGTGTCTCTCTCCCCTCTGTCTCTCTCTCTCCCCTCTGTCTCTCTCTCTCCCCTCTGTCTCTCTCTCTCCCCTCTGTCTCTCTCTCCTCTGTCTGTCTCTCTCTCCCCCCCTCTGTCTGTCTCTCTCTCTCACCTGTCTGTCTCTCTCTCTCCCCTCTGTCTCTCTCTCTCTCCTCTGTCTCTCTCTCCTCTCTCTCTCTCATCTGTCTCTCTCTCTCCTCTGTTTGTCTCTCTCTCCCCTCTGTTTGTCTCTCTCTCTCCCCTCTGTCTGTCTCTCTCTCTCACCTGTCTGTCTCTCTCCCCTCTGTCTCTCTCTCTTCTCTCTCTCCCCTCTGTCTCTCTCCCCCCCCTCTGTCTCTCTCTCCTCTCTCTCCCCTCTCTCTCCCCCCCCTCTCTCTCTCTCTCTCCCTTTCTCCATCCCCCTCTGTCTCCCTCTCTCTCCCCTCTGTCTCTCTCTCTCCTCTCTCCCCTCTGTCTCTCTCTCTCTCCCCTCTGTCTCTCCCCTCTGTGTCTCTCTGCCCTCTGTGTCTCTCTCCCCTCTGTGTCTCTCTCCCCTCTGTGTCTCTCTCTCCCCTCTGTCTCTCTCTCTCCCCTCTGTCTCTCTCTCTCCCCTCTGTCTCTCTCTCTCCCCTCTGTCTCTCTCTATCCCCCTGTCTCTCACTCTCCCCCCTGTCTCTCTCTCTCCCCCCTCTGTCTCTCTCTCTCCCCTCTCTCTCTCTCCTCTGTTTGTCTCTCTCTCCACCCTGTTTGTCTCTCTCTCTCCCCTCTGTCTGTCTCTCTCACCTGTCTGTCTCTCTCTCTCCCCTCTGTCTCTCTCTTCTCTCTCCCCCCTCTGTCTCTCTCCCCTCTCTCTCTCCCCTCTCTCTCCCCCCCCCCCCCCTCTCTCTCTCTCTCTCTCTCTCTCCCTTTCTCCATCCCCCCCTGTCTCCCTCTCTCTCCCCTCTGTCTCTCTCTCTCTCTCTCCTCTCTCCCCTCTGTCTCTCTCTCTCCCCTCTGTCTCTCTCCTCTCTGTGTCTCTCTCCCCTCTGTGTCTCTCTCTCCCCTCTGTGTCTCTCTCTTCCCTCTGTGTCTCTCTCTCCCCTCTGTCTGTCTCTCTCTCCCCCCTCTGTCTGTCTCTCTCTCTCTCACCTGTCTGCCTCTCTCTCTCCCCTCTGTCTCTCTCTCTCCCCTCTCTCTCTCCCTTCTGTCTCTCCCTTTCTCCACCCCCCTCTGTCTCTCTCTCTCCCATCTGTCTCTCTCTCTCCCCTCTGTGTCTCTCTTTCTCTCTCTCCCCCTCTCTCTCTCTCCTCTCTCTCTCTCTCCCCCCTCTGTCTCTCCCCTCTGTCTCTGTCTCTCCCCTCTGTCTCTCTCTATCCCCCTGTCTCTCACTCTCCCCCCTGTCTCTCTCTCTCTCCTCTGTCTCTTTCTCCTCTGTCTCTCTCCCTCTCTCCCCCCTCTGTCTCTGTCTCTCCCCTCTGTCTCTGTCTCTCCCCTCTGTCTCTCTCTATCCCCCTGTCTCTCACTCTCCCCCCTGTCTCTCTCTCTCCTCTGTCTCTTTCTCCTCTGTCTCTCTCCCCTCTGTCTCTCTCTCCCCTCTGTGTCTCTCTCCCCTCTGTGTCTCTCTTTCTCTCTCCCCCCCCCCTCTCTCTCTCTCCCCTCTGTCTCTCTCTCTTCTCTCTCTCTCTCTCTCTCTCTCTCTCCCCTCTGTCTCTCTCTCTCCCCTCTTTCTCTCTCTCTCTCCCCTCTGTCTCTCCCCTCTGTCTCTCTCTCTCTCCCCTCTGTGTCTCTCTTTCTCTCTCTCCCCCCTCTCTCTCTCCCCTCGGTCTCTCTCTCTTTTCTCTCTCTCCCCTCTGTCTCTCTCTCTTCTTTTTCTCCCCTCTGTGTCTCTCTCTCCCCTCTGTGTCTCTCTTTCTCTCTCTCCCCCTCTTTCTCTCTCTCCCCTCTGTCTCTCTCTCTCTCCCCTTTGTCTCCCTCTCTCCCCTCTGTCTCTCTCTCTTCTTTTTCTCCCCTCTGTGTCTCTCTCTCCCCTCTGTGTCTCTCTTTCTCTCTCTCTTCTCTCTCTCTCTCCCCTCTGTCTCTCTCTCTCCCCTCTGTCTCTATCTCCCCCCTCTCTGTCTCTCTCTCTCCTCTCTCTCTCCCCCCTCTCTCTCTCTCCCCTCTCTCTCTCCCTTCTGTCTCTCCCTTTCTCCATCCCCCTCTGTCTCTCTCTCTCCCATCTGTCTCTCTCTCTCTCCCCCTCTATCTCTCTCCCCTCTGTCTCTCTCTCCTCTGTCTCTCTCCCTCTCTCCCCCCTCTGTCTCTCCCCTCTGTCTCTGTCTCTCCCCTCTGTCTCTCTCTATCCCCCTGTCTCTCACTCTCCCCCCTGTCTCTCTCCTCTGTCTCTTTCTCCTCTGTCTCTCTCCCCTCTGTCTCTCTCTCCCCTCTGTGTCTCTCTTTCTCTCTCCCCCCCTCTCTCTCTCTCTCCCCTCTGTCTCTCTCTCTTCTCTCTCTCTCTCCCCTCTGTCTCTCTCTCTCCCCTCTTTCTCTCTCTCTCCCCTCGGTCTCTCCCCTCTGTCTCTCTCTCTCTCCCCTCTGTGTCTCTCTTTCTCTCTCTCCCTCTCTCTCTCTCCCCTCGGTCTCTCTCTCTTTTCTCTCTCTCCCCTCTGTCTCTCTCTCTTCTTTTTCTCCCCTCTGTGTCTCTCTCTCCCCTCTGTGTCTCTCTTTCTCTCTCTCCCCCTCTTTCTCTCTCCCCCCTCTGTCTCTCTCTCTCTCCCCTTTGTCTCCCTCTCTCCCCTCTGTCTCTCTCTCTTCTCTCTCTCTCTCCCCTCTGTATCTCTCTCTCCCCTCTGTCTCTCTCTCTCCCCTCTCTCTCTCTCTCCCTTCTGTCTCTCCCTTTCTCCACCCCCTCTGTCTCTCTCTCTCCCCCATCTGTCTCTCTCTCTCTCCCCTCTGTGTCTCTCTTTCTCTCTCTCCCCCTCTCTCTCTCCCCCCTCTGTCTCTCTCTCCTCTCTCTCTCCCCTCTGTCTCTGTCTCTCCCCTCTGTCTCTGTCTCTCCCCTCTGTCTCTCTCTATCCCCCTGTCTCTCACTCTCCCCCCTGTCTCTCTCTCTCACCCCTCTGTCTCTCTCTCTCTCCCCTCTCTCTCTCTCCTCTGTTTGTCTCTCTCTCCACCCTGTTTGTCTCTCTCTCTCCCCTCTGTCTGTCTCTCTCACCTGTCTGTCTCTCTCTCCCCCCTCTGTCTCTCTCCCCTCTCTCTCTCCCCTCTCTCCCCCCCCCCCTCTCTCTCTCCTCTCTCTCTCCCTTTCTCCATCCCCCTCTGTCTCCCTCTCTCTCCCCTCTGTCTCTCTCTCTCTCTCCTCTCTCCCCTCTGTCTCTCTCTCTCCCCTCTGTCTCTCTCCTCTCTGTCTCTCTCTCCTCTGTGTCTCTCTCTCCCCTCTGTGTCTCTCTCTCCCCTCTGTGTCTCTCTCTCCCCTCTGTGTCACTCTCTCCCCTCTGTGTCTCTCTCTCCCCTCTGTCTGTCTCTCTCTCCCCCTCTGTCTGTCTCTCTCTCTCACCTGTCTGCCTCTCTCTCTCCCCTCTGTCTCTCTCTCTCCCCTCTCTCTCTCCCTTCTGTCTCTCCCTTTCTCCACCCCCCTCTGTCTCTCTCTCTCCCATCTGTCTCTCTCTCTCCCCTCTGTGTCTCTCTTTCTCTCTCTCCCCCTCTCTCTCTCTCCCCTCTGTCTCTCTCTCCTCTCTCTCTCTCTCCCCCCTCTGTCTCTCCCCTCTGTCTCTCCCCTCTGTCTCTCTCTATCCCCCTGTCTCTCACTCTCCCCCCTGTCTCTCTCTCTCTCCTCTGTCTCTTTCTCCTCTGTCTCTCTCCCTCTCTCCCCCCTCTGTCTCTGTCTCTCCCCTCTGTCTCTGTCCCTCCCCTCTGTCTCTCTCTATCCCCCTGTCTCTCACTCTCCCCCCTGTCTCTCTCTCTCCTCTGTCTCTTTCTCCTCTGTCTCTCTCCCCTCTGTCTCTCTCTCCCCTCTGTGTCTCTCTTTCTCTCTCCCCCCCTCTCTCTCTCTCTCTCCCCTCTGTCTCTCTCTCTTCTCTCTCTCTCTCTCTCTCTCTCTCTCTCCCCTCTGTCTCTCTCTCTCCCCTCTTTCTCTCTCTCTCCCCTCTGTCTCTCCCCTCTGTCTCTCTCTCTCTCCCCTCTGTGTCTCTCTTTCTCTCTCTACCCCTCTCTCTCTCCCCTCGGTCTCTCTCTCTTTTCTCTCTCTCCCCTCTGTCTCTCTCTCTTCTTTTTCTCCCCTCTGTGTCTCTCTCTCCCCTCTGTGTCTCTCTTTCTCTCTCTCCCCCTCTTTCTCTCTCTCCCCTCTGTCTCTCTCTCTCTCCCCTTTGTCTCCCTCTCTCCCCTCTGTCTCTCTCTCTTCTCTCTCTCTCTCCCCTCTGTCTCTCTCTCTCCCCTCTGTCTCTCTCTCCCCCCTCTGTCTCTCTCTCCTCTCTCTCTCCCCCTCTCTCTCTCTCCCCTCTCTCTCTCCCTTCTGTCTCTCCCTTTCTCCATCCCCCTCTGTCTCTCTCTCTCCCATCTGTCTCTCTCTCTCTCCCTCTCTATCTCTCTCCCCTCTGTCTCTCTCTCCTCTCTCTCTCTCTCTCCCCTCTGTCTTCTCTCTCTCTCTCTGTCTCTCTCTCTGTCTCTCCCTTTCTCCCTCCCCCTCGGTCTCTCCCTTTCTCCCACCCCCTCTGTCTCTCTCCCTCCCCTCTGTCTGTCTCTCTCCCCTCTGTGTCTCTCTTTCTCTCTCTCCCCCTGTGTGTCTCTCTTTCTCTCTCTCCCCCTCTGCCTCTCTCTCCCCTCTCTCTCTTTCTCTCTCTTTTTCTGTCTCTCTCTATCCATCTCTCTCTCCCTGTCTCTCCCACCCCCTCTGTCTCTCTCCTTACATATCTCATTATCCCCCATGGTATCTTTCTCTGTCTCTCTACCCTCTGTCTCTCTTTGTCTCTCTCTCCCCCTCTGTCTCTCTGTCTATCTCTCTCTCCCTGTCTCTCCCAACCCCTCTGTCCAATTTACATCTAATATCTAATTTCCTTCATTCTCTTGATATCCTTTGTTGAAAATCATATCTAAATATGCTCAGTAGCTGCTGATTGGTGGCTGCACAATAGATACCTCATGTGATTGGCTCACCCATGTACATTTCTATTTCTTCAACAAAGGATATCTAAAGAATGAAGGCATATCCTAGCCAGTGCCTCACCTGCCTCTGACCTCACTGCACATCACTGCCTTGAACACTGCTAACACAGATATAATCAATTTTGAAAGCTTAAAAGACTTGGTGTTGGACTACCCTTTACATTCTAACATAGACAATCAAAAAAGACTTGTGGTAGAGCAACAGTGTATTACCAGAAACAAACGCTACTGGCAGATTAAGACACGTCCATTAAGGAAAACACAAAAGTGTGTTTATACAAAAAGAAAGTTATCACACGATTTTACGACACTACCATTTGTTTACTAATATAGCACTAACAATGGACATGCGTTTGCAACACCCTGTTTCTTGTATTTTAGAAGGTCCTTCAAATTCAGGCAAAAGCTATTTTGTAAAACAAATTTTACAACATTCTGACACACTTCTGTCCCACAAACCTGATAATATTGTGTGGTTTTATGCATGCTGGCAAAAATTGTATGATGAATTATTATATACTTTCCCATATATTCAATTTATAGAAGGTCTTCCAAACACATTTGTCGATGTTGATTTATTTCCACCTGATAAAATTAATCTAACAATTGTTGATGATTTGATGGAAGCTGCCAGTGGCAGTTCTGAAATTGAGAAAGCATTTACAAAATATGTACACCACAGGAATCTGAGTATCATGTATCTTGTACAAAATGTTTTTTGTCAGGGTAAAAAAACCAGAACTATCACTTTAAACACAAAAACATAATTTATGCTTACCTGATAAATTTATTTCTCTTGTAGTGTATCCAGTCCATGGATCATCCATTACTTGTGGGATATTCTCCTTCCCAACAGGAAGTTGCAAGAGGATCACCCACAGCAGAGCTGCTATATAGCTCCTCCCCTCACTGCCATATCCAGTCATTCTACCGAAACAAGCCGAGAAAGGAGAAACCATAGGGTGCAGTGGTGACTGAAGTTTAATTAAAATTTAGACCTGCCTTAAAAGGACAGGGCGGGCCGTGGACTGGATACACTACAAGAGAAATAAATTTATCAGGTAAGCATAAATTATGTTTTCTCTTGTTAAGTGTATCCAGTCCACGGATCATCCATTACTTGTGGGATACCAATACCAAAGCTAAAGTACACGGATGATGGGAGGGATAAGGCAGGAACTTAAACGGAAGGAACCACTGCCTGTAGAACCTTTCTCCCAAAAACAGCCTCCGAAGAAGCAAAAGTATCAAATTTGTAAAATTTGGAAAAGGTATGAAGCGAAGACTAAGTCGCAGCCTTGCAAATCTGTTCAACAGAAGCCTCATTTTTAAAGGCCCAGGTGGAAGCCACAGCTCTAGTAGAATGAGCTGTAATCCTTTCAGGGGGCTGCTGTCCAGCAGTCTCATAGGCTAAATGGATTATACTCCGAAGCCAAAAAGAAAGAGAGGTTGCCGAGGCCTTTTGACCTCTCCTCTGTCCAGAGTAGACAACAAACAGATTAGATGTTTGACGAAAATCTTTAGTAGCCTGTAAGTAAAACGTCAAGGCACGGACCACGTCTAGATTATGCAAAAGACGTTCCTTCTTTGAAGAAGGATTAGGACATAATGATGGAACAACAATCTCCTGATTGATATTCTTGTTAGAAACCACCTTAGGTAAAAACCCAGGTTTTGTATGCAGGACCACCTTATCTGAATGGAAAATCAGATAAGGAGAATCACAGTGTAAGGCAGATAACTCCGAGACTCTTCGAGCCGAGGAAATAGCCATCAGAAAAAGAACTTTCCATGATAGAAGTTTGATATCAATAGAATGAAGGGGTTCAAACGGAACTCCTTGAAGAACTTTAAGAACCAGGTTTAAGCTCCATGGAGGAGCAACTGGTTTAAACACAGGCTTAATTCTAACTAAAGCCTGACAAAATGCCTGAACGTCTGGAACTTCTGCCAGACGCTTGTGTAAAAGAATAGACAGAGCAGAGATCTGTCCCTTTAAAGAACTAACTGATAATCCTTTGTCCAAACCCTCTTGGAGGAAGGACAATATCCTAGGAATCCTAACCCTACTCCATGAGTAATTCTTGGATTCACACCAATGAAGATATTTATGCCATATCTTGTGGTAAATTTTCCTGGTGACAGGCTTTCGTGCCTGTATTAAGGTATCAATTACCGACTCGGAGAAGCCACGCTTTGATAGGATCAAGCGTTCAATCTCCATGCAGTCAGTCTCAGAGAAAGTAGATTCGGATGATTGAAAGGACCTTGTATTAGAAGGTCTTGTCTCAGAGGCAGAGTCCATGGTGGAAAGGATGACATGTCCACCAGGTCTGCATACCAGGTCCTGCGTGGCCACGCAGGCGCTATCAATATCACCGATGCTCTCTCCTGTTTGATTTTGGCAATCAGACGAGGGAGCAGAGGAAACGGTGGAAACACATAAGCCAGGTTGAAGAACCAAGGCACTGCTAGAGCATCTATCAGTGCCGCTTCTGGGTCCCTGGACCTGGATCCATAACAAGGAAGCTTGGCGTTCTGGCGAGACGCCATGAGATCCAGTTCTGGTTTGCCCCAATGGAGAACCAATTGAGCAAACACCTCCGGATGGAGTTCCCACTCCCCCGGATGAAAAGTCTGACGACTTAGAAAATCCGCCTCCCAGTTCTCTACCCCTGGGATATGGATCGCTGACAGGTGGCAAGAGTGAGTCTCTGCCCAGCGAATTATCTTGAAGACTTCTGACATCGCTAGGGAACTCCTGGTTCCCCCTTGATGGTTGATGTAAGCCACAGTCGTGATGTTGTCCGACTGAAATCTGATGAACCTCAGTGTTGCTAACTGAGGCCAAGCTAGAAGAGCATTGAATATTGCTCTTAACTCCAGAATATTTATTGGGAGGAGTTTCTGCTCCTGAGTCCATGAACCCTGAGCCTTCAGGGAGTTCCAGACTGCACCCCAACCTAGAAGGCTGGCATCTGTTGTTACAATGGTCCAATCTGGTCTGCGAAAGCTCATACCTTTGGACAGATGGACCTGAGATAACCACCAGAGAAGAGAATCTCTGGTTTCCTGATCCAGATTTAGTAGAGGGGAAAAATCTGTGTAATCCCCATTCCACTGACTGAGCATGCATAATTGCAGCGGTCTGAGATGCAGGCGCGCAAATGGCACTATGTCCATCGCCGCTACCATTAAGCCGATTACTTCCATGCACTGAGCCACCGTGGGGCGCGGAATGGAGTGAAGAACACGGCAAGCATTTAGAAGTTTTGATAACCTGGACTCCGTCAGGTAAATTTTCATTTCTATAGAATCTATTAGAGTCCCTAGGAAGGAAACCCTTGTGAGAGGAGATAGAGAACTCTTTTCTTCGTTCACTTTCCACCCATGCAACCTCAGAAATGCCAGAACTATCTCTGTATGAGACTTGGCAATTTGAAAGCTTGACGCCTGTATCAGGATGTCGTCTAGGTAAGGAGCCACCGCTATGCCTCGTGGTCTTAGAACCGCCAGAAGTGAGCCCAGAACCTTTGTAAAAATCCTTGGGGCTGTAGCCAACCCGAATGGAAGAGCTACAAACTGGTAATGCCTGTCTAGAAAGGCAAACCTCAGGAACCGATGATTATTCTTGTGAATCGAATGTGAAGGTAGGCATCCTTTAAGTCCACTGTGGTCATGTACTGACCCTCTTGGATCATGGGTAAAATGGTTCGAATAGTTTCCATCTTGAATGACGGAACTCTGAGGAATTTTTTTAGGATCTTTAGATCCAAAATTGGTCTGAAGGTTCCCTCTTTTTTGGGAACCACAAACAGATTTGAATAAAACCCCTGTCCTTGTTCCGTCCGCGGAACTGGATGGATCCCTACCATTACAAGGAGGTCTTGCACACAGCTTAGGAATGCCTCTTTCTTTATCTGGTTTGCAGATAATCTTGAAAGGTGAAATCTCCCTTGTGGAGGAGAAGCTTTGAAGTCCAGAAGATATCCCTGAGATATGATCTCCAACGCCCAGGGATCCTGAACATCTCTTGCCCATGCCTGGGCAAAGAGAGAGAGTCTGCCCCCTACTAGATCCGTTGTCGGATAGGGGGCCGCTCCTTCATGCTGTCTTGGAGGCAGCAGCAGGCTTTCTGGCCTGCTTGCCCTTGTTCCAGGACTGGTTAGGTTTCCAGGCCTGCTTGGAATGAGCAAAAGTCCCCTCTTGTTATGAAGCAGAGGGAGTTGATGCTGCACCTGCCTTGAAATTTCGAAAGGCACGAAAATTAGACTGTTTGGCCCTTGATTTGGCCCTGTCCTGAGGAAGGGTATGACCCTTACCTCCAGTAATGTCAGCAATAATTTCTTTCAAACCAGGCCCGAATAAGGTCTGCCCCTTGAAAGGAATGTTGAGTAATTTAGACTTTGAAGTCACATCAGCTGACCAGGATTTAAGCCATAGCGCCCTACGCGCCTGGATGGCGAATCCGGAATTCTTAGCCGTTAGTTTAGTCAAATGAACAATGGCATCAGAAACAAATGAGTTAGCTAGCTTAAGTGTTCTAAGCTTGTCAATAATTTCAGTCAATGGAGCTGTATGGATGGCCTCTTCCAGGGCCTCAAACCAGAACGCCGCCGCAGCAGTGAAAGGCGCAATGCATGCAAGGGGCTGTAAAATAAAACCTTGTTGAATAAACATTTCCTTAAGGTAACCCTCTAATTTTTTATCCATTGGATCTGAAAAAGCACAACTGTCCTCAACTGGGATACTGGTACGCTTTGCTAAAGTAGAAACTGCTCCCTCCACCTTAGGGACTGTCTGCCATAAGTCCCGTGTAGTGGCATCTATGGGAAACATTTTTCTAAATATAGGAGGAGGGGAAAAGGGCACACCGGGTCTATCCCACTCCTTACTAATAATTTCTGTAAGCCTTTTAGGTATTGGAAAAACATCAGTACTCACCGGTACTGCATAGTATTTATCCAGTCTACACAATTTCTCTGGCACTGCAATTGTGTCACAGTCATTCAGAGCAGCTAATACCTCCCCAAGCAATATACGGAGGTTCTCAAGCTTAAATTTAAAATTAGAAATCTCTGAATCAGGTCTCCCCGATTCAGAGACGTCACCCACAGACTGAAGCTCTCCGTCCTCAGGTTCTGCATATTGTGACGCAGTATCAGACATGGCTCTTACAGCATCTACGCGCTCTGTATCTCGTCTAACCCCAGAGCTATCGCGCTTGCCTCTCAAATCAGGGAATCTGGCTAATACCTGTGACAGGGTATTATTCATGATTGCAGCCATGTCCTGCAAAGTAATCGCTATGGGCATCCCTGATGTACTTGGCGCCATATTAGCGTGCGTCCCTTGAGCGGGAGGCGAAGGGTCCGACACGTGGGGAGAGTTAGTCGGCATAACTTCCCCCTCGACAGACCCCTCTGGTGACATTTCTTTTATAGATAAAGACTGATCTTTACTGTTTAAGGTGAAATCAATACATTTAGTACACATTCTCCTATGGGGCTCCACCATGGCTTTTAAACATAATGAACAAGTAGTTTCCTCTGTGTCAGACATGTTTGTACAGACTAGCAATGAGACTAGCAAGCTTGGAAAACACTTTAAACCAAGTTAACAAGCAATATAAAAAAACGTTACTGTGCCTTTAAGAGAAACAAATTTTGACAAAATTTGAAATAACAGTGAAAAAAGGCAGTTACACTAACAAAATTTTTACAGTGTATGTAACAAGTTAGCAGAGCATTGCACCCACTTGCAAATGGAGATTAACCCCTTAATACCAAAAACGGAATAATAAATGACAAAAACGTTTTTAAACACAGTCACAACAACTGCCACAGGTCTACTGTGGTTGTTACCCTACTCAAACATGACTTTTGAAGCCTTTTGAGCCCTTCAGAGAAGTCCTGTATCATGCAGAAGGAAGCTGAGTGTCTCTGTCTGTAATTTCAGCTGCACAGAAAAGCGCTAAAATAGGCCCCTCCCACTCATATTACAACAGTGGAAAGCCTCAGGAAACTGTTTCTAGGCAAAAATCAAGCCAGCCATGTGGAGAAAAACTAGGCCCCAATAAGTTTTGTCACCAAACATATATAAAAACGATTAACATGCCAGCAAACGTTTTATATTACACTTTTATAAGAGTATGTATCTCTGTTAATAAGCCTGATACCAGTCGCTATTAAATCACTGCATTTAGGCTCAACTTACATTAATCCGGTATCAGCAGCATCTTTCTAGCAAATTCCATCCCTAGAAATATGTTAACTGCACATACCTTATTGCAGGAAAACCTGCACGCCATTCCCCCTCTGAAGTTACCTCACTCCTCAGAATATGTGAGAACAGCAATGGATCTTAGTTACTTCTGCTAAGATCATAGAAATCACAGGCAGATTCTTCTTCTAATGCTGCCTGTGAGAAAACAGTACACTCCGGTACCATTTAAAAATAACAAACTTTTGATTGAAGTTAAAACTAACTATAATACACCACTTTCCTCTTACTACGTCCATCTTTGTCGAGAGTTGCAAGAGAATGACTGGATATGGCAGTGAGGGGAGGAGCTATAATGCAGCTCTGCTGTGGGTGATCCTCTTGCAACTTCCTGTTGGGAAGGAGAATATCCCACAAGTAATGGATGATCCGTGGACTGGATACACTTAACAAGAGAAATATATGGTACTTTTTAAAAAACCCAAGAGATAAGTTACAAATTACTACTTTAGCATGACAGATGTACCCTGGGAAATCTAATTACTTTTTAGAAGCTTTTGAAGATGCCACACGTATCCATTATGGTTATTTGTTAGTAGATTTAAGAGCCACCACACCTGATGAGTTCAGGTTAAGAACATGCCTCTTTCCACCAGATACACCAGTTGCATATATTTTTAAAAAGTCGCCCTCTAAAAAGTAAAGTTTTTTGGTTTATCCATCATTCAACTTAAAACATTAGGACTGTGTAAACATGTCTAGCAGGCTATTCCGCAATTGGGAAGCTTTAAAAATGTTAAGTCATGCCTCACCAGCACAGAGAAAGACTATTTTACGTGGTGCTTCAACAGACTTAATATCTGCTATATGTGAAATAGCACTGAACATTCTAAAAGGTAGATTGCCCTTGACAGCAAAGCAGAAAGGACGTCTTAAAAAGTGGAGCAAAATTATAAAAAGTCTTAGTAATAGGACAATATCGATTAGCAAAAAAAAGAAGCTGGTAAATCAATCTGGTGGATTTTTAGCACCGCTTTTAGGATTTGCTATACCTCTACTGACAAGTCTCTTAACTAAACATTAATGAAGCATACTCAAAAAATGTACCTGGTACCAAAACAGGATGTGGACCGCTTGAAACGTACACAACAGGGTGATACAGATATTCGTCACACAGTTACAACACGCTTGGATGATGAAATTGCTGATATCTTAAATAATTCTAATTTACCTGAAGATGTAAAAATTAAAAAGTACAATGCTGCATTGCAAAAATATCTGGTGTTTGCTAAACAAAATTCTAGAGAGAATACTACTTTAAGACTTTTTATGCCCCCAGGAGATCCTATTCACACTGATAATAACACAAGTAGTGTATCTATTGAAAAAGGTGATAGAATATTTCATGAAGTTGTTAATATTTCATGAAGTTGTTAACAATGTGCATGACCGGTTGTCAATGTGCTGAATTACTTCTTTCTAAAATGGCACAATCCAAACATATAACTAATTGGAATGATAATGGGGAGTTTGTTTACAAAAACCAAACAATTATTGGTTCAAACATACTAGACTTAGTACGTTGCGCTACAAAGTCACAATGTGACCATGCGCAAAACACAGCAAAGTTGGGAGTCTTTTATGAAAGCTATGGCTGAACTAAATATTCCATCGTCAGTTGTTGGTAATGCTAGAAAAAGGGATAATTTTGAACATCTAAAAATGGAAATTAGGGATATTACTCATTTACCAGAGACATTGCTGCAACAAGATATTTTACCATTACCTTCAACACCCACCATGGGACTAACTACACCTCAAGGTTACCTGACATCAAAGAAAAGACCTAAATCACTTTTTAAGCCTTCAACGTGGTTGACTTTGTAAATTTTATCAACTGTTTTCTGTATAAAACTTTTTTTTTCTGCTTTATGACTCAAATAAAGTTTTAAAAAAGAAAATAAATTCTGCGCTTTATTTAATCGCATTGAAATCTTACAAAATATCAGTTAAATGATACATAAAACATTTAGAAGAAGCCATAAAAGGGGCGTAAAATATGGAAAAGAGTGGGTGGATAGGGTGAAAATATTGGGAGGAGACTGGGGGTGGTTTTGCATATAAAGGGGAGGGAATTTGCCTATAAATGGGCGGGGTTTTGCATATAAAGGGGCGGGTTTCGCATATAAAGGGGCGTGGTACCTGTAAAATTAAGTTTGACGAGATATCCCTAATAGTACTACTTATGCTTACCTGATAAATGTATTTCTTTTACGATATGATGAGTCCACGGATTTCATCCTTACTTATGGGATATCGCCTCCTGGTCAGCAGGAGGAGGCAAAGAGCTCAACAGCAGAGCTGTATATATAGCTCCTCCCTTCCCTCCCACTCCAGTCATTCGACCGAAGTTAGTAAGAGAAAGAAAAAGCCAAGGAGCAGAGGTGACTGAAGTTTAATAAAAATAAAAACCTGTCTGGAGATCCAAAGCTTGCAGAAGTAAGTGCAAAGTAGCAAACCCTGAGGCCTTATTACACACATAATTGAAGGGGCATCGTTTGCAGAGGTCTACTAGTTTAATAACAGGCACTTTGATCACTTAAGCTAAATAAGCCTAATAGATGTGAGGGAAACCCTTGGCTGATTTCAACTGAAGCATTGTTAAATCACGTAGGCCTGTCTGATTTGAACTGGCTCCCTATACAGAGACATAACTGACAGTCCATATACTTTATACAGCCAGACATAGGATAATTCCACTTGCCCTGCCCTATTGCTCAGTTAACAAAAATGGCGAATAGACGCATAACCAAACCAGTGAAGGGGTCTCAATCTTCCAATATGGAAAACTACTTAATTTCGACTGAAAATGCTCCTGGCATCAATAAAGAACTACCAGACAGTGGCAAACAAGCTGCTGCAGCACAGACTTCCAATCTGGATCCCCTGCAGCCTTGTTATCTCACTAGAGAGGACATTACACACTTGTCATCTAAAAAGGATATACAGGAAGCAATGACAGATGTCAAACTTATGTTTAGGGATCTGAAAAAAGATATAGTGGCAGTGGATCACAGAGTCTCCCAGATTGAGGAAATGCAGGAAACTATACGCTCAGACCTCCAACACCAGGCCAGCTGTATGCAATCCCAGGATGCCACGGTTCAGTCCTTGACCGACAGAATAGAAGACCTTGAAAATAGGAGCAGGCGCAACAACTTGAGGTTGCGCGGCGTCCCTGAAACAGTGAATCCACCTGAGATAGGTCATTACATTCAGGATTTCTTCAAATTCCTTAAAAATGCTCCAGACGCAGCTGATATACAAGTTGAAAGAGCACATAGGGCTCTCAGGCCTAGACCGCCGGCCAGGGCCCCACCAAGGGATATAATCATCAGACTTCTCTCTTACAGGGATAAAGAAGAAATTCTTCGGCTGGCTAGAAATAAGCACCCCCTTACCTATGAAGGTACTGATCTCCAGGTGTTTTCGGATTTATGCCCTGCAACATTACAGAAGCGAAGAGATCTGCGCTACATTACCTCCAGCCTAAGAGACCACCACATCCAATACCGGTGGGGATTTCCCACTTGTATCATCGCATCTAAAAATGGCTCAACAGCAATTTATAAATCACTGGAAGATCTCCCCACCCTAAATCAGTCATTTGGTTTACAAATTAGACCACCAAACATACCTGCTGCTCCTGTACAACTTGGCCCTAATATTAATCATGGGGTAGCAGACCGAGGACCTGACTAGGCTACTGAAGGCCTTGACAATTTGCATGGTCGTGTCATATCTGGCACGCTAATGGAACTGATCTCCCATGGAACACCCTACCTGGAAATGAAAACTCCACCACCCTCTGCGACAGATAAGTTCATAAATATATATTGCAACTCTAGACACTTGTTATATGCATAAACTTCTATTTTTACTATATAATTGTAGAATTAACAGTATGCATTTCCGACACCTTGGATAAGCCATTTGTACACTGAGAGACTTCGGCAGGTGTTGGAAACCAATCTCTTATTTGGGAGTTTGCATCTCATTTGCTCTATGTTGCTTATCCAAATGTTATTTGCAGTTACTTTTACTATGTTGTGTGTATATTTAATTTCTCACATACAGTAATACATTTTATCAACAATTAAGACTAGCATCAGGTATTAACAAATCTATTTGTTGCCCCCCCTAGGTGTAATAGGATGTAAACATCACTATATTTACAGAGTGCATAAGTAAAAGAAATCTTATAAAAAAAAAAAAAAAAAAAAAAAAAAAAAAAAAGGAAAAAAAAAAGGAAATCTGGGGGATGGGTAGAGAAGAGTCTGCACTAGTCTTTAATTAAGCAAATTGAGTGAGCTACCAATAGGTATTCTATAGAGAACATGGGACTCAAGGTGGGGTTGGCATGGGAGAGAGTTATGTGTTCCTGCTACCAGTTTATATTCTAGTTCTGACAATGATTATTGATATGTATTGAGTTACTTTACCTACAAAGTTCAAATATCAGTTAATTTTTCTATGCAAGAGTTTTGGGGTTACTACCTCCTATTTGTGTACTTAATACTTGGTTTTTTGCCCCCTTTCTCCTTTCCCTCCAATCTTACATCCTTCTGTATTAAGTGTGAGGATCTCGCTTGTACCTGCTAGATTCGCTCTGAATTCTCTTTTTCCTCTCCCCACTTCTTCTTGTCTCTACATTCCCCACCCTTTGCTCTAGCAATCCTAACTCACCCTTCTCCTTAGCTCCTTCTCTTTAACGCACTTTTCCCACTACTGCTTAGAACCTTCCCACCTCTTTTGAGACTCTCCTCTAGTCGTTCTTATCCTCCCCTCCCCTCCTTGTTTCCTCCCTCCTTTTAAACCCCCTCACCCCCCCTTTTTTTTTTTTTTTTTTTTTTTTTTCTCTTTCTCTCCCCTCCCCTACTTCATCCATGGCGCGCCCACAACCATTAAATAAATCCCTCAATTTGGACCTTCTAACTATTAACGTTAAGGGTATGAATAGCCCAGAGAAACGCTTGATTATCACGAGAGATCTGCACAGAATGGGAGGTGACATCATTTATATTCAAGAAACACACTTTTCTAAACATAGAGAACCCAAATGGTATAACAGATATTATCCAGAGGCTTGTTTTGCATCTGGGCCCTCCAAAAAAAATGGAGTTGGCATTTTATTTCGCCGTGATGTCCCATTCCAATTGGAGCAAACTACTAAAGACCCCAATGGTAGATATATAATTTTGATAGGCAAATTATATGGTAGATCCGTGACCCTGGTCAACCTCTACCTCCCACATAAGGCTCAAGATGTGTTTTTTAAGAAAATCACACAGCTGATTTTGGAATCACAAAAAGGCATCCTCCTCCTGGGAGGGGATTTCAATATCTCCCTAAACCCGTGCCTAGACGCCTCGGACGGTTTCTCCAGCGCTCCACATAAAGTATCTAAACATCTAATTAGGTCTCTTAGAGATTTGAACCTGCATGATATCTGGCGTACCTTCCACCCAACAGACAAAAATTTCACTTTCTATTCGCACCCCCACAGGAAGTACACCAGAATCGATTACCTTTTTACAGATTCAATGGGTCTTACGATTACAGCGGGGAGTAGTATCAACGTGATTACATGGTCGGATCATGCTCCTGTTAAATGCACTATCAACTGGCCAAACGCCCCGGTAACCTCGCATGTATGGAGGCTTGATGAATACCTTCTTGACGATAAACTCTTAATATCAAAGCTACAAAAGAACATTGAGGAATATTTCCTCCTAAACGCAGACGGGGCTACCGCTGATTCCACTGTGTGGGAAGCTCATAAAAGTGTAATCAGAGGCCATTTAATCGGACACAGTGCAGCTTTGCGCAGATCCAAGAGGGAAACCTACAACGCGTTGTTGGCACAGGTTTCACAAAAAGAACTAGCGCATAAAGACCGCCCCGCTGATCAGACCCTTCATTCAGAGCTGGTCTTAGCCAGATCGGCGTTGTTACGCCACTTACAAGAGGAGCAACACAAAAAAGCCCTAATTATGCGACAAACCTTTTTTGAGCAAAGTAATAAAGCAGGGAAGTTATTGGCCCGTGCATTAGCTCGGAAAAGACTGCGCTCATATATCTATGAAATCACAGATGAATGTGGAGTGACGCATAGAGATGGTCAATCCATAGCGAATACCCTTGGCAATTTTTATAAAACCCTCTACAACATACGCCCAGCAGAAAATCCGCGGGTAGAGTCCCACAATAGACGGAACTTTGAACAAAAGGTATCTGACTATATTGAAAAAGCGGGAGTTCCATCTTTGACCGCTGAGCAGGCATGTCAATTAGATGCACCCTTCACTGCGGAGGAGATTCTAGCAGCTATCAAAAGCCTTCCAGCTGGGAAAAGTCCGGGCCCGGATGGGTTTGGTACGCGCTACTATAAAAGATTTGCAGGCATTTTAATACCTCATATGCTTAGGGTGTTCCATCGGCTTTCAGAAGCTCCCATTCTACCAAACTCGATGCTGGAAGCTTTCATCTCGGTGATCCCTAAGCCGGATAAACCAGAGAACCTGCCTGGCAGTTATAGGCCGATATCATTGCTTAATTCTGATATCAAGATCTTGGCCAAAGTCATAGCCAACCGCCTCAAGATATTTTTGCCACATCTGGTCTCCACAGATCAAACAGGATTCATCCCGGCAAGAGAGGCACGAGATAACACTCTCAGAGTGATCCAGCTGATTTCTCATGCGCAGGCCGCTTCCGCTCCGTTAGTCCTTGTGTCGACGGATGCGGAAAAAGCCTTTGATCGAGTCAATTGGACTTTTATGCGAATTACCCTAGAAAAAATGGGCTTCGGAGCCCATTTTATAAACAATGTACTTTCACTATACTCAAATCCAAACGCCAAGGTTCGTGTGAACGGACTGTTTTCGGATACATTCCAGATCTCTAATGGAACAAGACAGGGGTGCCCCCTCTCGCCTCTGCTCTTTGCTCTGATCATGGAGGTCTTAGCCTGTCAGATACGCAAAAACCCAGAGATACATGGATTTAAAACAGAGGGAATCGAGCACAAATTGGCCATGTACGCCGACGATGTGCTGTTGACCCTAGCCGACAATGGTGGGTCTCTGCAGGAATCGCTAACCGAGTTTGAGAGATTTGGGCAGATGTCAGATTTTTCACTCAATCTTTCCAAGTCTGAAATCTTGAACATTTCAATGCCTAGAGAAGCTTTTGAATTAAATAGCGAAGGTTGCCCCCTGAGGATTGCTATAAAATACCTTAAATACCTAGGTATTACGCTGGCACCTTCGGTTGGGGAAATTGTGTCCATAAATTATAAACGTATCAGAGAGGAGGCCATACGGGATTTTGCGGCATGGAAAAATAAGACCATCTCTTGGATGGGCAGAATACAAGTGGCTAAAATGAACATTTTACCCAGAGTACTATATATTATGCAAGCCATCCCTCTGTCGTCTGCTGATCACCTAATCCATCAAATACAGTCGCTAATTGAATCGTACATTTGGAACGATCTAAGACCACGGATCAACCAAAGGACGATGTACCTGCCCAGAGACCGGGGGGGGGCAGGTGTCCCTCGACTAAGCGAATATCTAAAGGCCATCCAGCTACAACGAATAGTCGAGTGGTGCCATGGTTCGCCAAACAAAGCTTGGATTGGCTTGGATAGGGAGATCCTCCGTAGGGGTAACGTGGGATCTCTTGCGTGGATCAGTCCTGCTCAACGCCCTGCTTGGCTTGCACGGTATCCTCTGATTGAGGACGTGTTGTGTGGATGGGATAAATTAATTAAGGTGAAACCGTATATCTCTACCTCTATATCACCTGTGATGCCCGTTCGTGAAAATCCAGATAACGGATTAGCTAATAAAGCCTACTCTCTGGGATCCTGCTATACTCTAGCGGAGACCGCGATTTCAGGTGCATTGTCGGGGGGCAAAATCAAGTCACATATGGAACTGGCTGAATGGGATTGCGACTTGTTTTCTTCTTGGTTCAGGGCAATGCAGTTCCATCATTACTGCAGTGCTCTGCGTGACAAAGAGTTACTGAAAAGACAGAAAACACCATTTGAAGTGCTTTGCACCTCACCAACTTTACCACGTCATCTCATTTCAATTCTGTATAAAATGCTATTGGGGGGGGGCGATGATGCGCTTCCCTCTTACATAACAGCTTGGCAACAAGAACTGGGCGTTGAGCCTGACCTCAAGGCATGGTTATCCATGTTTCGCAAAGCGAAACATGTGTCGGTTTCGATGAAACTGCAAGAGACACATTTTAAATTTTTGAGTCGTTGGTACCTCACCCCACAGAGATTAAAAAAAATATACCCACACACAGGTGGTGAGTGCTGGAGGGGCTGCGGGGAGGTGGGATCCATGCTACATATCTGGTGGCAGTGTCCTCATATACAACCCTTCTGGAACGAGGTGTTTCGGGAGTGTGGCAGGTTACTGGAGATCATTCTACCGCCAGACCCTAAATATCTTATATTTCATGAACTACCTAAAATTGTCATGACCGCGAAACGTCATTTGTTCCTCCTAATGCTGAACTGTGCTAAAGGACTCATACCAAGACATTGGAAATCAATACACACACCTAGCCTGGAGGAGTGGAGGGCTGGGGTCTGGGATCTTTTGAGCCTGGAGAGGTTCCACTACCTAAAGACTGGGAGACTTGAGACTCATGAATATATGATCTTGATCTGGGAGGGTAGGGGTATATAGCTACCAGGGTAACATTTGGAGACTGGGTGGCCAGTCGAGGCGAAACTTATGTAAGATCTGGATTATTTAGTTTAAATTTACTGTGTCCATTGGAATTTATTCCCCCCTTACCCCCCCCTCCCTCTCCCCCCCCTTTTTTTTTTTTTTTTTCCTCTCTCCTCCCCTCCACCTCCCAATACTTGCTCTTCCTATCCCTCTTACCTCCACGCTATCTTAACCCAACATTCCCCTTCTCTTTCATCTTCCTATCGGCTTCCTGAATCTATCTTTTCTCTTATCACCTTCTCCACTGAAATTTTCAGAGACATTGTGGGGTTGGCACTGCCGGACTCACCCGCATCTGACACTATCCTGGCAACCGTGTTGTTTTTTGGCCACTGGATGCCCGGGTCCGGTGCTGTCGACCGCAAGAATTTATGTGTATTTTTGGCATATCGTAAAGTGGAATTATAAACAATGAACACGTCAATTGTAATATCACAACTTTTTATCAGCCAATTACCAGGATATGTTTATGTTCATCTGATATGGCGATCCTGATCGCTTTGGTTTTATGTTTCATCTCAAATGTATAAGATGTAATTATATATGTGTTCATTCAATAAAGCTTACTTTTGAAAAAAAAATAAAAAAATAAAAATAAAAACCTGTCTTTAGAAAAAACGACAGGGTGGGCCGTGGACTCGTCATATCGTAAAAGAAATACATTTATCAGGTAAGCATAAATTTCCTTTTCTTTTACAAGATATGACGAGTCCACGGCTTTCATCCTTACTTATGGGATACAATACCAAAGCTATAGGACACGGATGAAAGGGAGGGACAAGACAGGAACCTAAACGGAAGGCACCACTGCTTGAAGAACCTTTCTCCCAAAAACAGCCACACACGAGGCAAAAGTATCAAATTTGTAAAATTTGGAAAAAGCATGAAGAGACGACCAAGTTGCAGCCTCTCAAATCTGTTCAACAGAAACATCATTTTTAAATGCCCATGAGGAAGCCACAGCCCTAGTAGAATGAGCCGTAATTCGTTCTGGAGGCTGCTGTCCAGCAGTCTCATATGCAACACGGATGATACTCTTCAGCCAAAAAGAAAGAGAGGTAGCCGTAGCTTTCTGACCCCTACGTTTCCCAGCAAAAACAACAAATAATGAAGATGTTTGACGAAAATCCTTAGTCGCCTGCAAGTAGAACTTCAAGGCACGGACTATGTCCAAATTATGTAACAGACGCTCCTTCTTAGAAGAAGGGTTAGGACACAAGGAAGGAACAACAATTTCCTGATTAATATTTTTGTTAGAAACAACCTTAGGAAGAAAACAAGGTTTGGTACGTAACACCACCTTATCAGAACGGAAAATAAGATAAGGAGAATCACATTGTAATGCCGAAAGCTCAGACACTCTGCGAGCAGAAGAAATAGCCACCAAAAATAAAACTTTCCAAGATAATAACTTAATATCTATGGAATGCATAGGTTCAAACGGAACCCCATGAAGAACATTAAGAACTAAATTCAATCTCCAAGGAGGAGCAATTAGTCTAAACACAGGCCGGATTCTAGTCAGGGCCTGACAAAAAGATTGAACATCTGGAACATCTGCCAGACGCTTGTGTAACAAAATAGACAAAGCAGAAATCTATCCCTTTAAGGAACTTGCTGACAACCCTTTCTCCAATCCTTCTTGGAGAAAAGATAAAATCCTGGGAATCCTAACCCTACTCCATGAGTAGCCCTTGGATTCGCACCAATAAAGATATTTACGCCATATCTTATGGTAAATTCTTCTAGCAACAGGTTTGCGTGCCTGAATCAAGGTATCAATGACCGCATCAGAGAACCCTTAGATAACATCAAGCGTTCAATCTCCAAGCAGTCAGCTGCAGAGAAATTAGATTTGGATGATGGAAGGGTCCCTGAATGAGAAGGTCCTGCCTCAATGGAAGCTTCCACGGTGGCAGAGAGGACATGTCCACCAGATCGGCATACCAAGTCCTGCGAGGCCACGCAAGAGGGATTAGAATCACAGAAGCCCTCTCTTGTTTGATCCATGCAATCACCCGGGGAAGGAGAGCAAACGGAGGAAACACATAAGCTAGGTTGACCAAGGCACTGCCAAGGCATCTATCAGTTCGGCCTGAGGATCCCTGGATCTGGATCCGTATCTTGGAAGCTTGGCATTCTGACGAGACGCCATCAGATCCAATTCCGGTCTGCCCCACATGAGAATCAGGGTGGCAAAGACCTCCGGATGGAGTTCCCATTCCCCCAGATGAAATGTCTGCTCAAAAAATCCGCTTCCCAGTTGTCCACTCCTGGGATGTAGATTGCTGACAGATAACAAGAGTGAGCCTCCGCCCACCGAATTATCTTGGATACTTCTGTCATTGCTAAGGAACTCCTTGTTCCTCCCTGATGATTGATGTAAGCCACAGTCGTGATGTTGTCCGACTGAAATGGGATGAATTCAACGAATTGAACGTGATATTGTCCGACTGAAATCGGATGAATTCAACGAATTGGACAAAGCCAACTGAGGCCAAGACTGAAGAGCATTGAATATTGCTCTCAACTCCAGATATTTATTGGAAGTAGAGACTCTGACTGAGTCCACACACCCAATTCCAGACTGCGCCCCATCCTAGTAGACTGGCGTCCGTTGTCACTATCACCCATGAGGCTCTGTGGAAGCACGTCCCCTGGGACAGATGATCCGGCGACAACCACCAAAGAAGAGAGTCCCTTGTCTCCTGATCCAGATCTATCTGAGGAGACAAATTTGCATAATCTCCATTCCACTGTCTGAGCATGCTCAGTTGTAGAGGTCTGAGATGAAAACGGAATGATGTCCATTGCCGCCACCATCAATCCAATTACCTCCATGCACTGAGCCACTGATGGCCGAGGATTGGACTGAAGGGATCGGAATGTATTTAGAATCTTTAACTTTCTGACTTCCGTCAAAAAGATTTTCATGGATATGGAATCTATTAGAGTTCCCAGGAAAGCAACCCTTGTCTGTGGAATTAGTGAACGCTTTTCTAGATTCACCTTCCACCCGTGAGTCCTTAGAAAGGATAGAACAATGTCGGTGTCGTGGCCAGCCCGAAAGGAAGGGCCACGAACTGAAAGTGTTTGTCTAGAAAGGCAAACCTCAGGAACTAGTGATGATCTCTGTGGATAGGAATATGAAGATATGCATCCTTTAAGTCCACGGTAGTCATATATTGACCCTCCTGGATCAATGGAAAAATTGTTCGAATAGTCTCCATCTTGAAGGATGGAACTCTAAGAAACTTGTTTAGACTCTTGAGATCTAAAAAAGGTCGGAATGTTCCCTCTTTTTTGGGAACCACGAAAAGATTTGAGTAAAACCCCTGGCCATGTTCCTGTTTTGGAATGGGACAAATTACTCCCATAGTGGAGAGGTCTTTTACACAACGTAAGAACGCCTCTCTTTTTATCGAGTCTACAGACAATCGTGAAAGAAGAAACCTTCCCCTTTGGAGAGAATTTTTGAACTCCAACTGATACCCTTTCTAGTGTCCAGGGATCCTGAACATCTCTCATCCAAGCTTGGACAAAGAGAGAAAGCCTGCCCCCTCTAGATCCGGTCCCGGATCGAATGCCGCCCCTTCATGCTGACTTGGGAGCAGCAGCATGCTTCTTGGATTGTTTACCCTCATTCCAAGACTGATTTGGTCTCCAGGTAGACTTGGTTTGTGAATAGTTACCTTCCTGCTTAGAGGAAGAGGAAGGGGGGATTCCCTTAAAGTTTCAAAAGGAAACGAAAATTACTCTGCCTACCACGCTCTTTGGATTGGAGCTGGAACAGAGAAACCTGAAACCTATAATTTCAGTTTAAAAAATGGAAAGAAAAGAAATTAGCCAACTCAAGGGCTTGTATCTTAGCCTGGTACATCAGCCAGGGGAGAGTCTGAGTTAGTAGTATCAGAGAACACATCAGACCATACGCTGTTTTTTGACAGCTGGTAGTCAGTATAAATCCTGGTGTATGATCCCCTTTAAGATCTCACAGACCACTAAAGGTAACTTAGAACTCAGAGAGAGGCAGGACTAGAAAGCCCAGCCTCCAGCAAAGTGGACAAAGGAAAAAACATCCTTTTAATGAAAGGGAATGCGGTTCTCCATCCCCATAGAGTCAGAGTCGCCCAGGATAGCTAAAACCTCCTAAGTCACAAACGGAGGTAGCCAAGCTAGGACAAAGGAAAAACAACCTCAGGGCCAAATAAAGAGATAATTCAAACTGAGCCTGAGAATTCCTTGACAGAAAATCCTGAAGTATCTTCCTCTTCGTCAACCGGGAAGAAATGTCTGGGATAGCAATTGTTAAACAATCATGCTGATTGAAATTAATTCCTCTAGAAACGTTTACTTCTACATAGGAAAAACTATGATGAATGAAATGTTAGAGGAAGCGCAGGCCATAAGTGGGCCATAATTATACGTGGCATAGGTCGACCACAGTCAACAGACTCCTATAGTAGAAGGAGGGCAGAAAAGCAACAAAATCTTATTTGCTTTTTTTTTTTAATTGAATAAATCAACACACACATTACGATCTCTTTAAAAATAAAGAGTAGCACATTTTTGTGTGAACTTATTCCATCCTGAGACATAAAGGCTGGAAAAAACAAACAATTAAATAGTAAAAAATCCTAAAGTAAAGACTAACATATAACTCTGTTACTGTCTCTTTAAATTTAAAAAATCACTCATTTAGTGCATACGTGATCCATCCACAATCCCATGATAACTTAAACAAAGAAAACCGTGAATTATGTCAAAGACAATGAACAGACTAAAATTTTTTACTGTCTCTTTAAATTTTAAACAGTAACTTTTTATTCTGTGTGAGCAGAAAGTTCCTAGACTGTAATAACCACGTATAGACACCGGAGGGAGTCTCGGCAAGTTTCCTCTGAGTTTTCTTGAGCATAAAATGTCATGTATTCCTATGGAACAACATGACAAAACACCAAAGCCCCAGATTATAAACCGACCCGGAGCGCATCTGTAGCGCTATCCGGACCCATGGACAAGACATATACAACTAGTCCTCATAAGTAACTCTGTCCCCGCAAAGAACAAGTGCGGTCTAAGTCGGCCCCATCGTGGGCGTGTCCATCTAAGCCAACTACATATTGTCATGGAGGGGCTGAATCAACAACATAATACGGTTAAAACAAAAGACTTATCCCTCAAGGTAGCCTGCCTGTTTTTAAGAGTCCCCAAAGCTAATTCCTCCCAGTGCTTAAATAGGACCGGTAACAGAGTATGGGCGTAACACACCTGCCGGCATGATTTTCTTTATTATTGAAATGCCGGGAGAAGAGAAAAGGCGCGCTCTTCCAAGGACCGCCCTTCGTGGACGTTAACAACCAATACCGGTCGACATGTTTTTTATAAAAAAAAGATGACCGCAGGGAGTCAGAGACTTTTAACCACAAAAGAGCCCAATTAAGTCCACCACAGACATCTCCCGGTCGGTATATCTCTCTAAGAACCGCCGGGAGATGTGATTACCACATATTATAGAGAGCCCTCCAGTGCCTGCGCTGGCTGTCGCTTGTAGTCTCCCATGTAGTAGAGACAAGTGAAGGCAATAAAAATAAAGTGCCCAATTCTATTAAGGGCTTCCTTATTTCATCTAAACCAAGCAAGTACCCAACTTCTTCTGAGCACTTTTTCTTCCTGTAACCCCAGAAATAAAAGTCAGCACTCAATCTGCCCGACAGCAAAGGCAGTCCACCCGGCTTGCGAGGTCCTAATTTTCTCCTCACATTGGCCTGTGAAAATAAAAAGTACTGAGTTTTACTTTTCCCTCAGACTTTACAAATAGGGCAGCATCAGTATGGGAGGCGCAGTGAGAATTATGTCCCACAAGTTCCCATGGCTGTAAAGCCACCAAATGCTTCTCTTTTGTTATGGAAGAGACTGATCTGGTATAGGCTCACCCCAGAACAAAGTAGCACACTGCGGCACCACTTTAAAAATAATAAACTCTTGATTGAAGAATCTAAACTAACACCTCACTTTACCTCTTCCTATCACTAACACAGGCAAAGAGAATGACTGGGGTGGGAGGGAAGGGAGGAGCTATATATACAGCTCTGCTGTGGAGCTCTTTGCCTCCTCCTGCTGACCAGGAGGCGATATCCCATAAGTAAGGATGAAATCCGTGGACTCGTCATATCTTGTAAAAGAAATATATCTAAAGATATCTTTCTATTTAAGGTACAAAATAATCCAAAGGCTATTCATCCTGAAATAAGGATTATTTTTTAATTATTAAAGCTGTGAATTTGTCTTCAGAAATAAGCCTCTTCTTCACAGCTAAAATGTTACAGAATAAACAAAGTTGAGTAGACCTTAAAGGGACCTAAACCCAAAATGTTTCTGTTATGATCCTGATGGAACATACAATTTTATACAACTTTCAGATTTACTTCAATTATCAAATTAATTCTCTTGGTATCCTTTGTTGAAGGAGCAGCAATGCACTACTGGGCTGAACACATTGGGCATGCAGCCACCAATCGGCATCTAGCTCCCAGTAGTGCATTGCTGCTCCTGAGCCTACTTAGGAATGTTTTCAACAAAGGATACCAAGAGAATATATTTAAATAGATAATAGAAGTACATAGGAAAGTTGTTTAAAAGTGATTGGGTTAGTGAGCGAGTCGGGTGTTATTTTTCAACCTTTTTTTCTCCATTGACTTGTATGGGGCAAGAGGTTTATCTTTTACGCAACAGTCTAATGGGGCTAGAAGTAACGTGTTTGCGCTCGTTGGATTAGCGCGATAACTTTTTACTTTCAACTCATAATACCAGCACAACGGCACAAACTTCTTAAATGTAGAAATGTTGTCTCCTCCATTAGATCATCGCCCCCACACCAGTCTCATACAATGTGTAATTCCTAGGTGGTTTATATGTCAGAATACTACAAGGGCTGTCTATAGAAATAGGTCCTACAATAATTAGCTTACTAAGCAGGACAAGATTATACCCTAGAGAGGAACAGGGAGATGTAGACGTAAGAACATTTGAAAGTGAATTAAATTTGCACCACTATTTACAGCCTATGAGGAGGAGCTGACTAGGATTCACACTCCATTAGAACAAATGTGCCTATCAGACATTACTATGTGAGGCACCTGGCACTTACAAGGTGACTATTATCTTCCTCTGCCAGCTCTACCTTCCCAGCCTACACTAACCAATGGGAACCCGACGTGCATTAAAAGTTTACTACTAGCACAATTTGTGCTCTTGCGAAGCGGTAAATACCGCTCCACTTGTAATCTGGCCCCTTGTGTTTTTGTGTTTGTATCTCTGGCTGGTGCACTGTTCTGATGTGCAGCTTTATCTTGTATATTGTTTGCCCTCTGGCTGCGCATGTCAGTTAGGATTATACCACTAAATTGTCATTGTGCTATACATGACCAATACTGCTAGTTTATTAGATATTATATGGTGCACAATGTTCTATGGGGACCCGCAAGATAAAATGGATTTGTAATATTTGACTCCTAAATCACACTCATGTTTGTAACCAGCAGAAAAATGCAGAGTCAACAAGAAATGTGACATCAGTGTTTTGTGATCAGAAGTCATGAGATTCTGCTGAGGACAATTATGGACAAAGTATGGTGCAAACTAAGGCTGTGTGTGGTCTTAAAGTGACTATATGACAGGGTTTAAAGCCTCTATATTCCACACAGAGATTGTTTGTACACTTCATCTGTCCCTAATAATCCTACACAGATGAGATTAGAGAAATAGGGGACGATTTATCAAGTGTCTGACTGACATGATCCGCCGTAGTGTATCATGTCCACCAGACATCGATAAATGCAGACAGCATGCGCTGTTGGCATTTATCATTGCACAAGCAATTCTGGTGAACTGCTTGTGCAGTGCCGCCCCTGCAGATTTGCGGCCAATTGGCCGCTAGCAAGGTGCATCAATCAATCCGATCGTATGAGATGGGGCGGATGTCCGCCGCCTCATAAGAGATGCACGAGTTAAGGAGTAGCAGTCTTAAGGGGGGGGGTATATGGCCCCATTTGGGCTGTGATAAATCGGCCCCATATGATACAACATAGCTGCTCCCATTACTTTATAGGAATTCATGGGAATTGGAAAGCTAACAATTTTAAGAATTACATTACAGGTAAAGGGGACAAAATAAATAATGAGAGTATAATGCAAAGTAATTTTAATACACATAATTACACATTTTATATTTCAATCTCAAAGTGTTTAGTCCACATTTCACCCCTTAGCTGCTGAACCATTTCTCACCCCTTATCTGAGCTACTTTGAGCATTTAGATGCTGCTCATATTTAAACACTATTGGAAATCATTTGTCAGTGGCAAAACCACACAAACTAAATATTATTGCTTTTTTTTTAGCTTTGTTGTTATGTTTTTTAGCAGACCCAGCAGATTCAAACTATACCATTATTTTATTTATCATATGTGAGAAATCTACAACAAAAGGTGAAAAAAAAGGAAATTTATGCTTACCTGATAAATTTATTTCTTTTACGATATGACGAGTCCACGGATTTCATCCTTACTTATGGGATTATGCCTCCTGGTCAGCAGGAGGAGGCAAAGAGCACCACAGCAGAGCTGTATATATAGCTCCTCCCTTCCCTCCCACTCCAGTCATTCGACCGAAGTTAGGAAGAGAAAGGAAAAGCCAAGGTGCAGAGGTGACTGTAGTTTAACAAAAATAAATACCTGTCTTAGAAATGACAGGGTGGGCCGTGGACTTGTCATATCGTAAAAGAAATAAATTTATCAGGTAAGCATAAGTTTCCTTTTCTTTTAGAAGATATGACGAGTTCACGGATTTCATCCTTACTTATGGGATATAATACTAAAGCTATAGGATAGGGATGAAAGGGAGGGACAAGACAGGAACCTAAACGGAAGGCACCACTGCTTGAAGAACCTTTCTCCCAAAAACAGCCTTGGCCTAGGCAAAGGTGTAAAATTTGGAAAAAGTGTGAAGAGACGACCAAGTTGCAGCCTTGCAAATCTGTTCAACAGAAGCATCATTTTTAAATGTCCATGAGGAAGCCACAGCCCTAGTAGAATGAGCCGTAATTCGTTCAGGAGGCTGCTGTCCAGCAGTCTCATATGCAAAACGGATGAAACTCTTCAGCCAAAAAGAAAGAGAGGTAACCATAGCTTTTTGGCCCCTACGTCTTCCAGAAAAAACAACAAATAATGAAGATGATTGACGAAATACTTTAGTCGCCTGCAAGTAAAACTTCAGGGCATGGACCACGTCCAAGTAATGCAACAGACGCTCCTTCTTAGAAGAAGGATTAGGACAAAACGTCTGTCTGCTCAAAAAGTCCGCTTCCCAGTTGTCCACTCCTGGGATGTAGATTGCTGACAGATAACAAGAGTGAGCCTCTGCCCACCAAATTATCTTGGATACTTCTGTCATCGCTAAGGAACTCCTTGTTCCCCCCTGATGATTGATGTAAGCCACAGTCGTGATGTTGTCCGACTGAAAACGGATGAATTTGGCCAAAGCCAACTAAGGCCAAGCCTGAAGCAAATTGAATATTGCTCTCAATTCCAGAATATTGATTGGAAGTAGAGACTCCGACCGAGCATTCAGAGAATTCCAGACTGCACCCCAGCCTAGTAGACTGGCGTCCATTGTCACTATCACCCATGAGGGTCTGCGGAAGCACGTCCCTTGGAACAGATGATCCGGCGACAACCACCAAAGAAGAGAGTCTCTTGTCTCCTGATCCAGATCTATCTGAGGAGACAAATTTGCATAATCTCCATTCCACTGCCTGAGCATGCTCAGTTGTAGCAGTCTGAGATGAAAACAAGCAAACGGAATGATGTCCATTGCCGCCACCATCAATCCAATGACCTCCATGCACTGAGCCACTGACGGCCGAGGATTGGACTGAAGGGCTCAGCATGTATTCAGAATCTTTAACTTTCTGACTTCCGTCAAGAAAATTTTCATGGATATAGAATCTATTAGAGTTCCCAAGAAAGGAACCTTTGTCTGTGGAATTCTAGATTCACCTTCCACCCGTGAGTCCTCAGAAAGGACAGAACCATGTCTGTATGAGATTTTGTCAGTTGATATGAGGACGCCTGGATCAGAATATCGTCCAGACAAGGCGCCACTGCAATGTCCCGCGGTCTGAGAACCACCAGTAGAGACCCTAGAACCTTTGTGAAGATCCTGGGTGCTGTGGCCAACCCGAAGGGAAGAGCCACAAACTGAAAATGTTTGTTCAGGAAGGCAAACCTTAGGAATTGGTGATGATCTTTGTGGATAGGAATATGAAGATATGCATCCTTTAAGTCCACAGTAGTCATATATTGACCCTCCTGGATCAATGGAAGAATTGTCCGAATAGTCTCCATCTTGAAGGATGGAACTCTGAGAAACTTGTTTAGACTTTTGAGATCTACAATGGGTAGGAACTTTCCCTCTTTTTTGGGAACCACGAAAAGATTTGAGTAAAATCCCTGCCTCTGTTCCTGTATTGGAACGGGACGAATTACTCCCATAGTAGAGAGGTCTTTTTACACAACGTAAGAACGCCTCTCTTTTTATCTGGTCTACAGACAATCGTGAAAGAAGAAACCTCCCCCTTGGGAGAGAATTTTTGAATTCCAGTTGATACCCTTGGGACACGATTTCCAGTGTCCAGGGGTCCTGAACGTCTCTTATCCAAGCCTGGGCAAAGAGAGTAAGTCTGCCCCCTACTAGATCCGGTCCCGGATCGGGGGCCACCCCTTCATGCTGTTTTGGGAGCAGCAGCGGGCTTCTTGGGTTGTTTACCCTTGTTCCAAGCCTGGTTAGGTCTCCAGATGGACTTGGCTTGTGCAAAATTCCCTTCCTGCTTAGCGGAAGAAGAAGAGGGGACTCCCTTGAAATTTCGAAAGGAACGAAAATGATTCTGTTTACCCCTTTGTTTAGCTGCTTTATCCTGAGGTAGGAGATCCCGTAATGTCAGAAATGATTTCTTTCAAGTCAGGCCCGAATAGGGTCTTTCCTTTGAAAGGAATAGCCAAAAGCTTTGATTTAGAGGACACATCAGCAGACCAAGATTTTAACAATAACGCTCAATGCGCTAAAATGGCAAATCCTGCATTCTTAGCCGCCAGCTTGGCGATCTGAAAGGCGGCATCCGTAATAAAAGAATCAGCCAGCTTAAGGGCCTTAATGCTATCTAAGATTTCCTCTAAAGGAGTCTCAGTCTTAAGAGACTCTTCTAAGGCGTCAAACCAAAAGGCAGCCGCAGTTGTAACTGGTACAATACAAGCCGATGGTTGTAAGAGAAAACCCTGATGAATAAATAACTTTTTTAGAAGACCCTCCAACTTTTTATCCATAGGATCTTTGAAAGCACAACTGTCCTCAATAGGAATATTTGTACGCTTAGCCAGGGTAGATATAGCTCCCTCCACCTTAGGGACTGTTTGCCAAGAATCCCCAACAGTGTCAGCTATAGGATATATTTTCTTAAAATTAGGAGAAGGTAACCTCTAAGTATTTGTCCATCTTGCACAATTTCTCTGGTGGTACCACAATAGAGTCACAGCCATCCAGAGTCGCTAAAACCTCCCGAAGTAACAGGCGGAGTTGTTCAAGCTTAAATCTGAAGGACATGACGTCCGAGTCTGTCTGAGGTAACACACTCCCCGAGTCGGAAAGTTCCCCCTCAGACAGAAGTTCCCTACCCCCCAAATCAGATACCTGGGAGGGTACATCGGAAATAGCCATCAAAGCATCAGAAGTCGCAGGAACCAAAGTGGCTTCTGTCCTGCTGCGTTTGCCCTGTAACACTGGCAACTTGGATAAAACTTCTGTAAGGGTGGATGACATAACTGCAGCCATATCCTGCAGAGTAAATGGAGTGGACGCAGTTGAGGAACACGGCGTCGCTTGGGTGGCCGTTAAAGGTTGTAATGCTTGGGGAGAAAGTAGCGGCATACCCTGATTCTCATCAGTCTGAGAAGCATCCTTAGACATACTTTCATTAAAGAAAATGTGTTCTTTACATTGTAAGGCCCTTTCAGTACATGAGGGACAAAAAGTAATAGGGGGTTCCACATTGGCATCTAAACACATAGAACAGGTACTTTCCTGAAGTTCAGCCATGTTAAACAGACTAGCAATAGCAATATTAGTCGTTTTTCACTTGATATAATTAGCCTTGAAAGTCAAATCTTATAGTAAAATATTTGAAATAAAAGCCTACTGTGTCTTTAAAAAATAAAAGCGCAATCATTTTTCTGCTTGCAGCAATAATATTTTTGCAACAATAAGGAGCACCATTCAAGACTTAGCAAATACTGCTCTGTTTGTCCAGTTCAGCTATGTACCAAGCTTAATAACACTCTAGACACTTGCACCTTGCCACAGCTCTGCTGCGGCGCCTACCTGCCCACAGACAAACACTGAATCTTCCGTGAGCGGCGCTCCCAAGTCTTTTTGTGCCCTTGTATACACAAACTGATTTAGGCCACACCGGAGCCCAGAGACCTGCTGCCAATCAAGGATCCGTATGACTACTGTGCGGCTTAGTGCGCGAAACCAGGCCCCGCCCATCGTGGGCGTAACTCGAGTCTAACAGAGACCCGCATGGGAAGAAAAACATGTCGGTTTTCACATAACCCAAATAACGAAAAACGCCAATGTGCCCCTCTTAAACACACACTCCCCTGACCAGTTATAAGTTACTACATATAACGATAGCCCTTGGGGAACAATAAGTGAACTGCACAAAAAACACAGTTGATAGCAAACAAAAAGAAAGGGGATTTCAGGTACACCATTTAATTTTACACTGTGCATACTGATTACCCCTCCCCAGTACAGGGAATAATGTCAGTCTGTTCTGATGTATCTAGTTTCCCCAGAAACAAATTACTGAACATACCTCAATGCTGAGTGCAGCATGACACGGTTCCACACACTGAAGATGTTCTTTACAGTACACTACCTTCAACCGATCTGTGGTAACCAGCAGGATCTTAGATAATGTTTGCTAAGATCATCAACATCAGGGCAGAAAATAAAATGTCTCCACTATTCTTGGGAAGTTATTGACTGACGATTTCTCCCTGAGAAAAATAGTACTCACTGGCACCATTTTAAAACAAAAACCATTTTAAAACAAAAAACTTCTTGATTGAAGAATCTAAACTAACACCTCACTTTACCTCTTCCTATCACTAGGGAGGGAATGGAGGAGCTATATATACAGCTCTGCTGTGGTGCTCTTTGCCTACTCCTGCTGACCAGGAGGCGTAATTCCATAAGTAAGGATGAAATCCGTGGACTCGTCATATCTTGTAAAAGAAATGCATATTTTATTACAATTTAAATAAACAAGGTTGTAAACAATACAGTGAGAATTTTTTCTCAACTCTACAGTCAAAACTGTTGTGGATCTATAGTTGTATGAGGTAACACTTTTTTTTTAAATAGGCAGAAATTAGCTATTGAACTTCAAAAGGAAATCAGCGCTTTGCCATATTTATAACTTTGATCTGCACATGGGGCTTCAGGTGATCACTTGGCTATTCAATTTTTATAGGGACCCTGGATTGCCCCCGGGAATGGCAAACACACTGGGTCAGACAGGGTGGATAAAAATAAATAATACAAAAATGTAATTAAAAAATAATGGATTTTTTTTTATCTGATTTTATTTTTTATTTAAATCGATTTTTTTAATTTAAATCGATTTTTTTTAAATAAAATGCGTTTTTTGAAAAAAAAAATTAAAAATCTATCTAAAGATAGTTGCTATTTAAGATATATATATTATACATTATAATCCAAATGTTATTCCTCCTGAAATATAGATTTGTTTTTAATTATATAGCAAGATTGTATAATGTTTGTTGTTTTATTTTTTTGGTAAATTAATTCCATTAATCCATTCACAATGTAATGCTCCCCCAGAGGTTTCTGTCAGATTATTTTGGACAATTTTTAAATCTTGAAGATATTATCACATATTATTGGTTTTGTAGTCCTCAAAACTGTGAATTTGTGTCTGCAGAAACAATAAGCCCCTTATTCACAGCAAAATGTTATAAAATTAACATACAGAGTTGATAAATAGACCTTAAAGGGATATAATCATGAAAGATAACTTTTGGGTTTCAGATAGAGACTACCATTTTCAGATTTACTTCCATTATCAGATTTGCTTCATTCTCTTGGAATCCTTTGTTGAAGGAGAGCAATGCTCTACTGGGGCCTATCTGAATACAATGGGTAAGAGTGACAAGCAGCTAGCTCACAGTAGTGCATTGCATCTGAGTGAGCCTACCTATGCAGGCTTTTCAACAATGGATACCAAAAATAACAAAGCAAATTAGATAAGAGAAGTCAATTAGAAAATTGTTAAAATTGCATGTTCATTCTGAATCATGAAAGTTTAATTTTGACTTTCCTTTCCTTTAATGCCATTGCTCCCCTGCAAACCTATGTACACAACATCAACCCATACTAAGTTTCAAGAAGCTCACTGAATAGAAGATTGTTTGGAGTGGAATAGAACTGCACAAGTGTGAGGAGGGAGGGGCAGGCATTAAAAAAGAAAAAAAAATGTTTTAGTTAAATAAAACTCTCTCTATTGTTATTATTAATATAATAATTTTTCTCCGACTTCTGAATGATTAACCAATTAACCTGGAGATAGTTCACCTCCAAATAATGTAATTCATTTCAATGATCTATCTATGCATATCTAATGATATATAAACACATCAGTAATGGTCTGATATAACTGGAAAAATAATCTGAAAAGTTATTCTAAAAATGAAAAAAAAAAACATGATTTAAATCGATTTAAATCAGTCTTACTGACTAGTGATTTTGATTCTGCACCTCATAAACGCTTGAGGTGCAGAAGGGGCCTCAAACGGCTTCAAAACTGTGTGCCCCAGGGGGGTCACATGCAGTCATCATCAACACTAGGTATTTTGTGGATGACAACTATGTGTCACCCTCTGCACTTATGAGGTTAAACTTTTATAATGAGTCTTCTGATGCTTAACAAGAGCTGATTTCCGAGTAAAACATTTCCCACAGTCAGAACATGAAAATCCTTTCTCCCCTGTATGCATTTTCTGATGCCTTATAAGATTTGAATTCCACGTAAAACATTTCCCACAGTCAGAACATGAAAATGCTTTCACACCTGTATGAATTTTCTGATGTTTAATAAGAGATGATTTCTGAGTAAAACATTTCCCACAGTCAGAACATGAAAATCCTTTCTCTCCTGTATGAATTTTCAGATGACGAATAAGATCTGATTTCCGAGTAAAACATTTCCCACAGTCAAAACATGAAAATCCTTTTTCTCCTGTATGAATTTTCCGATGAGCAACAAGAATGTTTTTGCGGTTAAAACATTTCCCACATATAGGACAAGAAAATGGATTTTCTCCTGTATGAATTTTTAGATGTTTAAGATGATGTGATTTCTTAAGAAAACCTTCCCCAAACTCAGAACATAAATTTCCCATGTGGCTTCTTTGATTTTGAAGAAGATGTAAATAAGCATCTGCACTCTGATCATGACTAGGATTATTGCAGTTTGTGAATTCACCTGTCAATAAGAAACACAATGGGAGTAATGTTATTAAACACATAATTATTTTATCATGAGAACATATAAACTGTTCTGATTAATCAGTCCTCTGACCTTTTCACAGCTTCCATGCTAAGGCTTAAGGGTAAATTTAAGTGGACATTAGGGACTATTTCTAAGAATTCACACTTGGGTAGAAAAAAAACATTATTTTCAATATAGTTTGGTCTCTGACTAAAGTATCTAGTCCTTTAAGAATTGTGTTCACAGAATCAAGTAATATAATTATTTAAGCACATAAACGTATCTTTAAAACTATTGCTCATGTGCTTGTAGTTAAAAGAAGGATGACTCTAGAACAACAAAAACAAAGAAAATGGCCCCAGGTGGTGTAGTATATCTAAGCAATATATAAAATCTTCATCAGAGAGAAGAATCTCACTCATGTGTTAACTTCACCACAGTTAAGGAATTTACTTAAAAAAGGCTAAGAACATTTACATCACAGGAAAGAGGGTTAATATGCAACATAAAGGACCATTAAAGGGACACTGAACCCAATTTTTTTTTTTTGTGATTCAGATAGAGCATGCAATTTTAAGCAACTTTCTGATTTACTCATATTATCAAATTTTCTTCATTCTCTTGGGCCTAGATTTGGAGTTTTGCGGTAGCCGTGAAAACCAGCGTTAGAGGCTACTAACGCTGGTTTTTACCGCCCTCAGGTATTTGGAGTCAGTGATTAAAGGGTCTAACGCTCACTTTCCAGCCGCGACTTTTCCATACCGCAGATCCCCTTACGTCAATTGCGTATCCTATCTTTTCAATGGGATCTTTCTAACGCCGGTATTTAGAGTCGTGTCTGGAGTGAGCGTTAGAAATCTAACGACCAAACTCCAGCCGCAGAAAAAAGTCAGTAGTTAAGAGCTTTCTGGGCTAACGCCGGTTCATAAAGCTCTTAACTACTGTGCTCTAAAGTACACTAACACCCATAAACTACCTATGTACCCCTAAACCGAGGTCCCCCCACATCACCGCCACTCTATTAAAAAATTTTAACCCCTAATCTGCCGACCGCCACCTACGTTATCCTTATGTACCCCTAATCTGCTGCCCCTAACACCGCCGACCCCTATATTATATTTATTAACCCCTAATCTGCCCCCCACAATGTCGCCGCCACCTACCTACACTTATTAACCCCTAATCTGCCGAGCGGACAGCACCGCTACTATAATAAAGTTATTAACCCCTAATCCGCCTCACTCCCGCCTCAATAACCCTATAATAAATAGTATTAACACCTAATCTGCCCTCCCTAACATCGCCGACACCTAACTTCAAACATTAACCCCTAATCTGCCGACCGGAGCTCACCGCTATTCTAATAAATTTTTTAACCCCTAAAGCTAAGTCTAACCCTAACACTAACACCCCCCTAAGTTAAATATAATTTAAATCTAACGAAATAAATTAACTCTTATTATATAAATTATTCCTATTTAAAGCTAAATACTTACCTGTAAAATAAACCCTAATATAGCTACAATATAAATTATAATTATATTATAGCTATTTTAGGATTTATATTTATTTTACAGGTAACTTTGTATTTATTTTAACCAGGAACAATAGCTATTAAATAGTTAAGAACTATTTAATAGCTAAAATAGTTAAAATAATTACAAAATCACCTGTAAAATAAATCCTAACCTAAGTTACAATTAAACCTAACACTACACTATCAATAAATTAATTAAATAAAATACCTACAATTATCTACAATTAAACCTAACACTACACTATCAATAAATTAATTAAATACAATATCTACAAATAAATACAATGAAATAAACTAACTAAAGTACAAAAAATAAAAAAGAACTAAGTTAAAAAAAATAAAAAAATATTTACAAACATTAGAAAAATATTACAACAATTTTAAACTAATTACACCTACTCTAAGCCCCCTAATAAAATAACAAAGACCCCCAAAATAAAAAAATGCCTTACCCTATTCTAAATTACAAAAGTTCAAAGCTCTTTTACCTTACCAGCCCTGAACAGGGCCCTTTGCGGGGCATGCCCCAAAGAATTCAACTCTTTTGCCTGTAAAAAAAAACATACAATACCCCCCCCAACATTACAACCCACCACCCACATACCCCTAATCTAACCCAAACCCCCCTTAAATAAACCTAACACTAAGCCCCTGAAGATCTTCCTACCTTGTCTTCACCATGCCAGGTTCACCGATCGGTCCAGAGTCTTGATCCAAGCCCAAGCGGGGGGCTGAAGAGTGACGTCCATCCTCGGGCTGAAGTCTGGATCCAAGCGGCGGCTGAAGAAATCCATCATCGGGCTGAAGTCGGAAGTCCATCATCGGGATGAAGTTTTCTATCAAGCCGCATCTTCAATCTTCTTTCTTCTGGAGCGGAGCGGAGCCATCTTCTTTCCAACCGACGCGGATCCAACCTCTTCAACCGACGCCTACTCGCCGAATGAAGGTTCCTTTAAGGGACGTCATCCAAGATGGCGTCCCTCGAATTCCGATTGGCTGATAGGATTCTATCAGCCAATCGGAATTAAGGTAGGAAAATTCTGATTGGCTGATGGAATCAGCCAATCAGAATCAAGTTCAATCCGATTGGCTGATCCGATCAGCCAATCATATTGAGCTCGCATTCTATTGGCTGATCGGAACAGCCAATAGAATGCAAGCTCAATCTGATTGGCTGATTGGATCAGCCAATCGGATTGAACTTGATTCTGATTGGCTGATTCCATCAGCCAATCAGAATTTCCCTATCTTAATTCCGATTGGCTGATAGAATCCTATCAGCCAATCGGAATTCGAGGGACACCATCTTGGATGACGTCCCTTAAAGGAACCGTCATTCGTCGGGAAGTCGTCGGTGAAGATGGATGTTCCGCGTCGGCGGGATGAACATGGATCCGGAAGAAAGAAGATTGAAGATGCCGCTTGATAGAAGACTTCAGCCGGATCATGGACCTCTTCAGCTCCCGCTTGGATGAAGACTTCAGCCGGATCATGGACCTCTTCAGCACCCGCTTGGATGAAGACTTCAGTCGGATCATGGACCTCTTCAGCCCCCCGCTTGGGCTTGGATCAAGACATCGGAGGAGCTCTTCTGGATCGATCGGTAAACCCGGCGTGGTGAAGATAAGGTAGGAAGATCTTCAGGGGCTTAGTGTTAGGTTTATTTAAGGGGGGTTTGGGTTAGATTAGGGGTATGTGGGTGGTGGGTTGTAATGTTCGGGGGGGTATTGTATGTTTTTTTTTACAGGCAAAAGAGCTGAATTTTTTGGGGCATGCCCCGCAAAGGGCCCTTTTAAGGGCTGGTAAGGTAAAAGAGCTTTGAACTTTTGTAATTTAGAATAGGGTAGGGCATTTTTTTATTTTGGGGGTCTTTGTTATTTTATTAGGGGGCTTAGAGTAGGTGTAATTAGTTTAAAATTGTTGTAATTTTTTTCTAATGTTTGTAAATATTTTTTTATTTTTTGTAACTTAGTTCTTTTTTATTTTTTGTACTTTAGTTAGTTTATTTAATTGTATTTATTTGTAGGAATTGTATTTAATTTATTTATTGATAGTGTAGTGTTAGGTTTAATTGTAGATAATTGTAGGTATTTTATTTAATTAATTTATTGCTAGTGTAGTGTTAGGTTTAATTGTAACTTAGGTTAGGATTTATTTTACAGGTAATTTTGTTATGATTTTAACTAGGTAACTATTAAATAGTTCTTAACTATTTAATAGCTATTGTACCTGGTTAAAATAATTACAAAGTTGCCTGTAAAATAAATATTAATCCTAAAATAGCTACAATGTAATTATAATTTATATTGTAGCTATATTAGGGTTTATTTTACAGGTAAGTATTTAGCTTTAAATAGGAATAAGTTATTTAATAAGAGTTAATTTATTTTGTTAGAATAAAATTATATTTAACTTAGGGGGGTGTTAGGGTTAGGGTTAGAATTAGCTTTAGGGGTTAAAAATTTTATTAGAGTAGCGGTGAGCTCCGGTCGGCAGATTAGGGGTTAATAATTGAAGTTAGGTGTCGGCAATGTTAGGGAGGGCAGATTAGGGGTTAATACTATTTCTTATAGGGTTATTGAGGCGGGAGTGAGGCGGATTAGGGGTTAATACATTTATTATAGTAGCGCTCAGGTCCGGTCGGCAGATTAGGGGTTAATAAGTGTAGTTAGGTGGAGGCGACGTTGTGGGCGGCAGATTAGGGGTTAATAAATATAATATAGGGGTCGGCGGTGTTAGGGGCAGCAGATTAGGGGTACATAGGGATAATGTAAGTAGCGTTGGTTTACGGAGCGGCAGATTAGGGGTTAAAAAAAATATGCAGGTGTCAGCGATAGCGGGGGCGGCAGAATAGGGGTTAATAAGTGTAAGGTTAGGGGTGTTTAGTCTCGGGGTACATGTTAGGTGCAGACGTAGGAAGTGTTTCCCCATAGAAAACAATGGGGCTGCGTTAGGAGCTGAACTCGGCTTTTTTGCAGGTGTTAGGTTTTTTTTCAGCTCAAACAGCCCCATTGTTTCCTATGGGGGAATCGTGCACGAGCACGTTTTTGAGGCTGGCCGCATCCGTAAGCACCGCTGGTATATAGAGTTGCAGTGGCGTTAAATTATGCTCTACGCTCCCTTTTTGGAGCCTAACGCACTGAAAACTCTGCCATTCTGTGAACTCTAAATACCAGCGGTATTTAAAAGGTGCGGACAGAAAAAAGCATGCGTAGCTAACGCACCCCTTTGGCCGCAAAACTCTAAATCTAGGCGTTGGTATCTTTATTTGAAATGCAAGAATGTAGGTTTAGATGCCAGCCCATTTTTGGTGAACAACCTGGGTTGTTCTTGCTGATCAGTGGATAAATTCACCCACCAATAAACAAGTGCTGTCCAGGGCCCTTAACCAAAAAATAGCTTAGATGCCTTCTTTTTCAAATAAAGATAGCAAGAGAACAAAGAAAAATTGATAATAGGAGTACATTAGAAAGTTGCTTAAATTTGCATGCTCTATCTGAATCACAAAATAAAAAATTTGGGTTCAGTGTCTGAGTGCTAACGACAGCTCAGAGCCGTCATTGGCACTCACCCACCTTGAGGGCAATCTGGGGGCTCCGATCGACTCCCAACTCGGTGATCGGGACTGTATAGTGACAGGCATTGCCGGGGCTTCCCGTTTCGCATGGTGACGTCACGCGAAATAACGTGATGACGTCACTGGGCAACTTTATTTAAAATTTACAATGCACACTATAGGGAAAGAGGGCATGCTGCTTAGAAGCCTGTATCTCGGGCATCTAAGCAGCTATAGACCCCCAAGACCCACCGTTGGAAAGGTAATCACCTAACCTTTCTAACGGTAAAAAAATAAATAAAAAAATAGTTTTAAAAAAAAACTAAATCCAGCTTAGCACTCAAATATAATACAATTGTATAATTAACAAACACATAAAAAATAAGACAAGGCAATAACACCTACTCTGAATTTAAAATAAGCAGTACATTTTTTTTCTGTCAAATTTATTTTTTCTCCTCTTTTTCAGACCCCTGTATCATGTGACAGACACCAGCCAATCACAGACTAGTATACATATACCCTGTGAGCTTGTGCACATGCTCAGTAGGAGCTTGTTCCCCAGAAAGTGTGTTTATAAAAAGACTGCAAAATTTGATAAAATTGGAAGTAAATTGGAAAAAGTGTCTTAAAACTGCATGTTCTTCCTGAAGCATAAAAGTTTATTTTGACTTGAGTGTCTCTTTGAATGTTTTGTGCACATAAGCAATAATTATTAAATTTAATTTTTTATATTATTTACTTGTAATAAAGACCAGATTATAATTTTATATAAAGGTAATATATATAATATATAGAATAAACTTTATTAGTGAACATACACATCAGACATGTACACTCACCTGTGCCTAAAACATGTCACACGTGCACTCACCTGTGTCCTATTTCCCCGCAGACGCATCTCACACATACACTCACCTGTGCCCTGCAACCCTAACATGTGGCACACATGCACTATCTGTGTCCTGTTTCCCACAGACTTGACACACAAACACTCACTTTGCCCTACATCCCTCTGAAGTGTCAGACATGTACACTGCTTTCCTATCCCCTCCTTCCAACAGACATGTGACACACATACAATCACATGTGCCCCGCATCCCTTAGACATATCACACACTTACAATCACATGTGCCCTACTTTCCTCAGACATGTCACACACATACACTTACCTGCACCCTACGTCTCTTAGAAATGTCACCTACAACCTGTGTCCCTAAGACATGTCACACACACTCACCTGTACTTAAATTGGCACAAATTTCCTGCTCTGCAGGTTCAGGCATATTTCTTAGCCACTGATATTCTGTTTTTTCCGTGTTACATGAAATCTTAGCATCGTTTTCACCTGAAGAAAAAAATAAATAAATAAATAATATATCACTATTTACAATTTCTGTTGTCTCTTTTTAAAAATTTTTTAAAACAAAATACTTACCTTTTAATCTTGACAGCCGCTGCATTGCTTTGATTCCACGGGCCGTCGCAAAGCCTCCTCCTAGGTCTAAAATGAGGAATCCGGCTTCCTCCAATCACGGAGTTGAATCAGACACTGATTCCCCCGGGGGGGGAAGCCGTGATTGGAGGATGACTGAGCCGTCATTTCTGACATAGGAAGAGGCTTGCGACAACCAGGGGAATCAAATTTTTTAAAAAACGGGCACTTTATCATCAAAATTTACATTCACTTTAATTTCCCATTGGTTATTAAAACCTCACTATAGCATTGCCTGGGTGAGAGAATGTACCACAGTGATATGATAGAAACAGCAGATATATAAAAAGATTTATATAGTTCAAAACAAAGGTATTTGCTACTTCTTCAATAAAAGAGGAAAAGGAATATAAATAATCACCTAGATAACAAGTTTTGCGCTAAAGAGCGTGCGAAAAGAACGCCAACATTTTTTCATTATTGCACTCTCCATAGCGCTGCCATTATGAGTTACAGAAAAGCCTCCTTGTGCTGTGCGGTATGGTGCGTTAAGCTCCATACCGCACAAAAGCCAAGGGCTGACCTGACGTGCTCGTGCACGCTTTCCCCCATAGACATCAATGAGAAAAAAGTGTTAGAAAAAAAAACACCTGCGATCGCGGAATGGAGATAGCTGTAACGCAACCCCATTGATGTCTATGGGGAAAAGAAAATAACATTTAAACCTAACACCCTAACATAAACCCCTAGTCTAAACACCCCTAATACGCCGCTCCCCGACATCACCAACACTAATAAAAATTAGTAACCCCTAATCCGCCGCTCCCGACAATAAAGTGATAAACCCCTAAATCGCCACCCCTGACACTAAATAAAGTGATTAACCCATAATCCGTTGCTCCCTGTCACTAACAAAAGTTATTAATCCCTAATCCGCCACTCCCCGTCACCTAAATAACATAATTTATGTAAGAACTTACCTGATAAATTCATTTCTTTCATATTAGCAAGAGTCCATGAGCTAGTGACGTATGGGATATACATTCCTACCAGGAGGGGCAAAGTTTCCCAAACCTTAAAATGCCTATAAATACACCCCTCACCACACCCACAATTCAGTTTAACGAATAGCCAAGAAGTGGGGTGATAAGAAAAAAGTGCGAAAGCATATAAAATAAGGAATTGGAATAATTGTGCTTTATACAAAAAAATCAAAACCACCACAAAAAAAGGGCGGGCCTCATGGACTCTTGCTAATATGAAAGAAATGAATTTATCAGGTAAGTTCTTACATAAATTATGTTTTCTTTCATGTAATTAGCAAGAGTCCATGAGCTAGTGACGTATGGGATAATGATTACCCAAGATGTGGATCTTTCCACGCAAGAGTCACTAGAGAGGGAGGGATAAAATAAAGACAGCCAATTCCTGCTGAAAATAATCCACACCCAGAATAAAATTTTAATGAAAAAACATAAGCAGAAGATTCAAACTGAAAACACTGCCTGAAGAACGTTTCTACCAAAAACTGCTTCAAAAGAAGAAAACACATCAAAATGGTAGAATTTAGTAAAATTATGCAAAGAGGACCAAGTTGCTGCTTTGCAAATCTGATCAACCGAAGCTTCATTCCTAAACGCCCAGGAAGCAGAAACTGACCTAGTAGAATGAGCTGTAATCCTTTGAGGCGGAGTGTTACCCGACTCAACATAGGCATGATGAAATAAAGATTTCAACCAAGATGCCAAAGAAATAGCAGAAGCTTTCTGGCCTTTTCTAGAACCGGAAAAGATGACAAATAGACTAGAAGTCTTTCGGAAAGACTTAGAAGCTTCAACATAATATTACAAAGCTCTAACAGCATCCAAAGAATGCAATGATTTCTCCTTAGAATTCATAGGATCAGGACATAATGAAGGAACCACAATTTCCCTACTAATGTTGTTAGAATTCACAACCTTAGGTAAAAAATTCAAAAGAAGTTCGCAGCACCGCCTTATCCTGATGCAAAATCAGAAAAGGAGACTCACAAAAAAGAGTAGATAATTCAGAGACTCTTCTGGCAGAAGAGATGGCCAAAAGAAACAAAACTTTCCAAGAAAGTAATATAACGACCAAAGAATGCATGGGTTCAAAAGGAGGAGCTTGAAGAGCCCCCAGAACCAAATTCAAACTCCAAGGAGGAGAAATTGACTTAAAGACAGGTTTTATACGAACCAAAGCTTGTACAAAACAATAAATATCAGGAAGATTAGCAAACCTTCTGTGAAAAAGAACAGAAAGAGCAGAGATTTGTCTTTCAAGGAACTTGCAGACAAACCTTTATCTAAACCATCCTGAAGAAAGTGTAAAATTCTCGGTATTCAAAAAGAATGCCAAGAAAAAAGATGAGAAAGACACTAAGAAATATAAGTCTTCCAGACTCTATAATATATCTCTCTAGATACAAATTTACGAGCCTGTCACATAGTATCAATCACAGAGTCAGAGAAACCTCTTTGACCAAGAATCAAGCGTTCAAACTCCATACCTTAAAATTAAGGTTTTGAGACAGAAAGACTGGTCTTAACGGAAGAGTCCACAGCTGGCAAGAGGTCATCCGGACAAGATCCGCATACCAAAACCTGCGAGGCCATGCTGGAGCTACCAGCAGGACAAACGAGCATTTCCTTTAGAATATTGGAGAATACCCTTGGAAGAAGAACTAGAGGCGGAAAGATATAGGCAGGATGACACTTGTAAGGAAGAAAATAATGCATCCACTGCCTCCGCCCGAGGATCCCGGGATCCGGACAGATACCAGGGAAGTTTCTTGTTTAGATGAGAAGCCATCAGATCTATTTCTGGGAGTTCCCACATTGAACAATCTGAGGAAATACCTCTGGGTGAAGAGACCATTCGCCCAGGTGCAACGTTTGGCGACTGAGATAATCCGCTTTCCAATTGTCCATACCTGGGATATGAACCGCAGAGATTAGACAGGAGCTGGATTCCGCCCAAACCAAAATTCGAGATACTTCTTTCATAACCAGAGGACTGTGAGTCCCTCCTTGATGATTGATGTATGCCACAGTTGTGACATTGTCTATCTGAAAACAAATGAACAACTCTCTCTTCAGAAGAGGCCAAGACTGGAAAGCTCTGAAAATTGCACGGAGTTCCAAAATATTGATCGGAAATCTCACCTCCTGAGATTCCCAAACCCCTTGTGCCGTCAGATACCCCCACACAGCTCCCCAACCTGTAAGACTTGCATCTGTTGAGATTATAGTCCAGGTTGGAAGAACAAGAAGCCCCCTGAACTAAACGATGGTGATCTGTCCACCATGTCAGAGAGTGTCGTATAATCGGTTTAAAGATATTAATTGAGATATCTTTGAGTAATCCCTGCACCATTGGTTCAGCATACAGAGCTGAAGAGGTCGCATGTGAAAACCAGCAAAGGAGATCGCATCTGATGCGGCAGTCCTAAGACCTAAAATTTCCATGCATAAGGCTACCAAAGGGAATGATTGTGACTGAAGGTTTTGACAAGCTGATATCAATGTTAAACTTCTCTTGTCTGACAAGGACAGAGACATAGACACTGAATCTATCTAGAAACCTAAAAAGGTTACCCTTGTCTGAGGAATCAATGAACTGATTGGTAAATTGAACCTCCAACCATGAACTTGAAGAAACAACACAAGTCGATTCGTATGAGATTCTTCGAAAATGAGAAGACTGAGCAAATACCAAGATATCGTCCAAATAAGGAAATACCAAAACCCTGTTCTCTGATTACAGAAAGAAGGGCACCGAGAACCTTTGAAAAAAATTCTTGGAACTGAGGCTAGGCCAAACGGAAGAGCCAAAAAACTGGTAATGCTTGTCTAAAAAGAGAATCTCAGACACTAAAAGTGATCTGGATGAATCGGAATATGCAGATACACATCCTGTAAATCTATTGTAGACATATAATGCCCTTGCTAAACAAAAAGCAGGATAGTCCTACAGTAACCATCTTGAATGATGGTATCCTTACATAACGATTCAATATTGATAGATCCGGAACTGGTCTGAAGGAATTGACCTTCTTTGGTACAATGAAGAGATAAAATAAAACCCCAGCCCCTGTTCCAGAACTGGAACTGGCATAATTACTCCAACCAACTCTAGATCTGAAACACATTTCAGAAATGCTGAGCTTTTGCTGTGTTAACTGGGACACGGGAAAGAAAAAAATCTCTTAGCAGGAGGCCTTAACTTGAAGCCAATTCTGTACCTTTCTGAAACAATGTTCTGAAACCAGAGATTGAGAACGGAATTGATCCAAATTTCTTTGAAGAAAACGTAATCTGCCCCATACCAGCTGAGCTGGAATAAGGGCCGCACCTTCATGGGTACTTAGGAGCTGGCTATAGATTTCTATAAGGCTTGGATATATTCCAAACTGGAAATAGTTTCCAAACTGATACCGCTCATGAGGATGAAGGATCAGGTCTTTTGTTCCTTGTTGTGAGGAAAGGAACGAAAAAGACTATTAGACCTAAATTTACCTTAGATTTTTTATCCTTTGGTAAAAAAGTTCCCTTCCTTCCAGAAACAATTGAGATAATAATTTAATACCCTGGAAAGAAAGGGAAAGCAAAGTTGACTTAGAAGACATATCAGCATTCCAAGTTTAATCCATAAAGCTTTTCTAGCTAAAATAGCTAGAGACATATACCTGACATCAACTCTAATGATATCAAAAGATGGTATCACCAATAAAATTATTAGCATGTTATAGAATAATAATAATGCTATAAAATTATGATCTGTTACTTGTTGCGCTAAAGCTTCTAACCAAAAAGTTGAAGCTGCAGCAACATCCGCTAAAAATATAGCAGGTCTAAGAAGATTACCTGAACATAAGTAAGCTTTTCTTAGAAAGGATTCAATTTTCCTTAAATAAAATACTATCTGCCGTAGGAACAGTAGTACATTTAGCAGGAGTAGAGACAGCCCCATAACCTTAGGGATTTTGTCCCAAAAAACTCTAATCTGTCAGATGGCACAGGATATAATTGCTTAAACGTTTAGAAGGAGTAAAAGAATTACCCAAATTATTCCATTCCCTGGAAATTACTTCAGAAATAGCATCAGGGAGATTAAACACTTCTGGAATAACTACAGGAGATTTAAAAACCTTATTTAAACGTTTAGATTTAGTATCAAGAGGACCAGAATCCTCTATTTCTAATGCAATTAATACTTCTTTAAATAAAGAACGAATAAATTCCATCTTGAACAAATACAAAGATTTATCAGTATCAGAATGATGATGTTCATTTAAAAATTCATCTGAAAAAAGAGAAGTTTTAAAAGACTTTTATGTAAACTAGAAGGAGAAATAACAGACATAGCCTTCTTAATGGATTTAAAAAATAAAATCTCATATGTTTATCAGGAACACTCTGAAAATTAGATGTTGACGGAACAGCAACAGGTAATGTAACAGTACTAAAGGAAATTTTATCTGCATTAATAAGTTTGTCATGACATGCAATACAAACAACAGCTGGAGAAACAGATACCAAAAATTATAGCAGATACACTTAGCTTGGTAGCTCCAGCACTAGACAGCGATTTTCCTGTAGTATCTTCTGACTCAGATGCAACGTGAGACATCTTGAAATATGTAAGACAAAAAAACAACATATTAAAGCAAAATTGATCAAATTCCTTAAATGACAGTTTCAGGAATGGGAAAAAATGCCAAAGAACAAGCTTCTAGCAACCAGAAGCAATGAAAAATGAGACTAAAATAATGTGGAGACAAAAGCGACGCCCATATTTTTTAGCGCCAAATCAGACGCCCACATTATTTGGCGCCTAAAATGCTTTTGGCGGCAAAAATGACACCACATCCGGAACGCTGACACCTTTGGCGCAAAATAACGTCAAAAAAATGACGCAACTTCCGGCGACACGTATGACGCCGGAAACGAGAATTTTTGCGCCAAAAAACATAATTTATGTAAGAACTTACCTGATAAATTCATTTCTTTCATATTAGCAAGAGTCCATGAGCTAGTGACGTATGGGATATACATTCCTACCAGGAGGGGCAAAGTTTCCCAAACCTCAAAATGCCTATAAATACACCCCTCACCACACCCACAATTCAGTTTAACGAATAGCCAAGAAGTGGGGTGATAAAAAAGTGCGAAAGCATATAAAATAAGGAATTGGAATAATTGTGCTTTATACAAAATCATAACCACCACAAAAAAAGGGCGGGCCTCATGGACTCTTGCTAATATGAAAGAAATGAATTTATCAGGTAAGTTCTTACATAAATTATGTTTTCTTTCATGTAATTAGCAAGAGTCCATGAGCTAGTGACGTATGGGATAATGACTACCCAAGAAGTGGATCTTTCCACACAAGAGTCACTAGAGAGGGAGGGATAAAATAAAGACAGCCAATTCCTGCTGAAAATAATCCACACCCAAAATAAAGTTTAACGAAAAACATAAGCAGAAGATTCAAACTGAAACCGCTGCCTGAAGTACTTTTCTACCAAAAACTGCTTCAGAAGAAGAAAATACATCAAAATGGTAGAATTTAGAAAAAGTATGCAAAGAGGACCAAGTTGCTGCTTTGCAGATCTGGTCAACCGAAGCTTCATTCCTAAACGCCCAGGAAGTAGAAACTGACCTAGTAGAATGAGCTGTAATTCTCTGAGGCGGAGTTTTACCCGACTCAACATAGGCAAGATGAATTAAAGATTTCAACCAAGATGCCAAAGAAATGGCAGAAGCTTTCTGGCCTTTTCTAGAACCGGAAAAGATAACAAATAGACTAGAAGTCTTACGAAAAGATTTCGTAGCTTCAACATAATATTTCAAAGCTCTAACAACATCCAAAGAATGCAACGATTTCTCCTTAGAATTCTTAGGATTAGGACATAATGAAGGAACCACAATTTCTCTACTAATGTTGTTGGAATTCACAACTTTAGGTAAAAATTCAAAAGAAGTTCGCAACACCGCCTTATCCTGATGAAAAATCAGAAAAGGAGACTCACAAGAAAGAGCAGATAATTCAGAAACTCTTCTGGCAGAAGAGATGGCCAAAAGGAACAAAACTTTCCAAGAAAGTAATTTAATGTCCAATGAATGCATAGGTTCAAACGGATGAGCTTGAAGAGCTCCCAGAACCAAATTCAAACTCCAAGGAGGAGAAAATTGACTTAATGACAGGTTTTATACGAACCAAAGCTTGTACAAAACAATGAATATCAGGAAGAATAGCAATCTTTCTGTGAAAAAGAACAGAAAGAGCAGAGATTTGTCCTTTCAAAGAACTTGCGGACAAACCCTTATCTAAACCATCCTGAAGGAACTGTAAAATTCTCGGTATTCTAAAAGAATGCCAGAAAAAATGATGAAAAAGACACCAAGAAATATAAGTCTTCCAGACTCTATAATATATCTCTCGAGATACAGATTTACGAGCCTGTAACATAGTATTAATCACAGAGTCAGAGAAACCTCTTTGACCAAGAATCAAGCGTTCAATCTCCATACCTTTAAATTTAAGGATTTCAGATCCTGATGGAAAAAAGGACCTTGAGACAAAAGGTCTGGTCTTAACGGAAGAGTCCACGGTTGGCAAGAGGCCATCCGGACAAGATCCGCATACCAAAACCTGTGAGGCCATGCCGGAGCTACCAGCAGAACAAACGAGCATTCCTTCAGAATCTTGGAGATTACTCTTGGAAGAAGAACTAGAGGCGGAAAGATATAGACAGGATGATACTTCCAAGGAAGTGATAATGCATCCACTGCCTCCGCCTGAGGATCCCGGGATCTGGACAGATACCTGGGAAGTGTCTTGTTTAGATGAGAAGCCATCAGATCTATTTCTGGAAGTTCCCACATTTGAACAATCTGAAGAAATACCTCTGGGTGAAGAGACCATTCGCCTGGATGCAACGTTTGGCGACTGAGATAATCCGCTTTCCAATTGTCCATACCTGGGATATGAACCGCAGAGATTAGACAGGAGCTGGATTCCGCCCAAACCAAAATTCGAGATACTTCTTTCATAGCCAGAGGACTGTGAGTCCCTCCTTGATGATTGATGTATGCCACAGTTGTGACATTGTCTATCTGAAAACAAATGAACAACTCTCTCTTCAGAAGAGGCCAAGACTGAAGAGCTCTGAAAATTGCACGGAGTTCCAAAATATTGATCGGAAATCTCACCTCCTGAGATTCCCAAACCCCTTGTGCCGTCAGATACCCCCACACAGCTCCCCAACCTGTAAGACTTGCATCTGTTGAGATTATAGTCCAGGTCGGAAGAACAAAGAAGCCCCCTGAACTAAACGATGGTGATCTGTCCACCATGTCAGAGAGTGTTGTAAAATCGGTTTAAAGATATTAATTGAGATATCTTTGAGAAATCCCTGCACCAATGGTTCAGCATACAGAGCTGAAGAGGTCGCATGTGAAAACGAGCAAAGGAGATCGCATCTGATGCGGCAGTCCTAAGACCCAACATTTCCATGCAACCAAAGGGAATGATTGTGACTGAAGGTTTTGACAAGCTGAAATCAATGTTAAACTTCTCTTGTCTGACAAGGACAGAGTCATAGATACTGAATTTATCTAGAAACCTAAAAAGGTTACCCTTGTCTGAGGAATCAATGAACTGAATGGTAAATTGATCCTCCAACCATGAACTTGAAGAAACAACACAAGTCGATTCGTATGAGATTCTTCGAAAATGAGAAGACTGAGCAAGTACCAAGATATCGTCCAAATAAGGAAATACCAAAACCCTATTCTCTGATTACAGAAAAAAGGGCACCGAGAACCTTTGAAAAAAATTCTTGGAACTGAGGCTAGGCCAAACGGTAGAGCCACAAAACTGGTAATGCTTGTCTAAAAAGAGAATCTCAGACACTAAAAGTGATCTGGATGAATCGTAATATGCAGATACACATCCTGTAAATCTATTGTAGACATATAATGCCCTTGCTAAACAAAAGGCAGGATAGTCCTACAGTAACCATCTTGAATGTTGGTATCCTAACATAACGATTCAATAATGATAGATCCGGAACTGGTCTGAAGCAATTGACCTTCTTTGGTACAAATGAAGAGATAAAATAAAACCCCAGCCCCACTCCAGCCAACTCTAGATCTGAAACACATTTCAGAAATGTTGAGCCTTTGCTGTGTTAACTGGGACACGGGAAAGAAAAGAATCTCTTAGCAGGAGGCCTTAACTTGAAGCCAATTCTGTACCTTTCTGAAACAATGTTTCTGAAACCAGAGATCAAGAACGGAATTGATCCAAATTTCTTTGAAGAAAACGTAATCTGCCCCATACCAGCTGAGCTGGAATAAGGGCCGCACCTTCATAGGTACTTAGGAGCTGGCTATAGGTTTCTATAAGACTTGGATATATTCCAAACTGGAAATAGTTTCCAAACTGATACCGCTCCTGAGGATGAAGGATCAGGCTTTTGTTCCTTGTGAGGAAAGGAACTAAAATGATTATTTACCCTGGAAAGAAAGGGAAAGCAAAGTTGACTTAGAAGACATGTCAGCATTCCAAGTTTAATCCATAAAGCTTTTCTAGCTAAAATAGCTAGAGACATATACCTGACATCAACTCTAATGATATCAAAAGATGGTATCACCAATAAAATTATTAGCATGTTATAGAATAATAATAATGCTATAAAATTATGATCTGTTACTTGTTGCGCTAAAGCTTCTAACCAAAAAGTTGAAGCTGCAGCAACATCCGCTAAAAATATAGCAGGTCTAAGAAGATTACCTGAACATAAGTAAGCTTTTCTTAGAAAGGATTCAATTTTCCTATCTAAAGGATCCATAAATGAAGTACTATCTGCCGTAGGAACAGTAGTACATCAGCAGGAGTAGAGACAGCCCCATAACCTTAGGGATTTTTGTCTCAAAAAACTCTAATCTGTCAGATGGCACAGGATATAATTTGCTTAAACGTCTAGAAGGAGTAAATAAATTACCCAAATTATTCCATTCCCTGGAAATTACTTCAGAAATAGCATCAGGGAGATAAAACACTTCTGGAATAACTACAGGAAATTTAAAAACCTTATTTAAACGTTTACATTTAGTATCAAGAGGACCAGAATCCTCTATTTCTAATGCAAATAACACTTCTTTAAGTAAAGAACGAATAAATTCCATCTTGAACAAATACAAAGATTTATCAGCATCAACCTCTGAGACAGAAACCTCTGAACCAGAAGAACCATTATCAGTATCAGAATGATGATGTTCATTTAAAAATTCATCTGAAAAAAGAGAAGTTTTAAAAGACTTTTATGTATACTAGAAGGAGAAATAACAGACATAGCCTTCTTAATGGATTTAAAAAATAAAATCTCTTATGTTATCAGGAACACTCTGAAAATTAGATGTTGACGGAACAGCAACAGGTAATGTAACAGTACTAAAGGAAATTTTATCTGCATTAATAAGTTTGACATGACATGCAATACAAATAACAGCTGGAGAAACAGATACCAAAAGTTTATAGCAGATACACTTAGCTTGGTAGCTCCAGCACTGTGCAGTGATTTTCCTGAAGTATCTTCTGACTCAGTTGCAACGTGGAACATCTTGCAATATGTAAAAGAAAAAAACAACATATAAAGCAAAATTGATCAAATTCCTTAAATGACAGTTTCAGGAATGGGAAAAAAATGCCAAAGAACAAGCTTCTAGCAACCAGAAGCAATAAAAAATGTGACTTAAATAATGTGGAGACAAAAGTGACGCCCATATTTTTTCGCGCCAAATAAGACGCCCACATTATTTGGCGCCTAAATGCTTTTTGGCGCCAAAAATGACGCCACATCCGTAACGCCGACATTTTTGGCGCAAAATAACGTCAAAGAATGACGCAACTTCCGGCGACACGTATGACGCCGGAAACGGAAATAGAATTTTTGCGCCAAAAAAGTCCGCGCCAAGAATGACGCAATAAAATGAAGCATTTTCAGCCCCCGCGAGCCTAACAGCCCACAGGGAAAAAATCAAATTTTAAGGTAAAAAATGTTAAATTAAAATGCATTATCCCAAATATGAAACTGACTGTCTGAAAAATAAGGAAAGTTGAACATTCTGAGTCAAGGCAAATAAATGTTTGAATACATATATTTAGAACTTTATAAACAAAGTGCCCAACCATAGCTAGGAGTGTCACAGAAAATAAGACTTACTTACCCCAGGACACTCATCTACATATAGCAGATAGCCAAACCAGTACTGAAACGAGAATCAGCAGAGGTAATGGTATATATAAGAGTATATCGTCGATCTGAAAAGGGAGGTAAGAGATGAATCTCTACGACCGATAACAGAGAACCTATGAAATAGACCCCTTAGAAGGAGATCACTGCATTCAAATAGGCAATACTCTCCTCACATCCCTCTGACATTCACTGCACGCTGAGAGGAAAACCGGGCTCCAACTTGCTGCGGAGCGCATATCAACGTAGAATCTAGCACAAACTTACTTCACCACCTCCATCGGAGGCAAAGTTTGTAAAACTGAATTGTGGGTGTGGTGAGGGGTGTATTTATAGGCATTTTGAGGTTTGGGAAACTTTGCCCCTCCTGGTAGGAATGTATATCCCATACGTCACTAGCTCATGGACTCTTGCTAATTACATGAAAGAAAAGTCCGCGCCAAGAATGATGCAATAAAATGAAGCATTTTCAGCCCCCGCGAGCCTAACAGCCCACAGGGAAAAAAGAGTCAAATTTTTGAAGGTAAGAAAAAAATGATTAATTCAAATGCATTATCCCAAATATGAAACTGACTGTCTGAAAAATAAGGAAAGTTGAACATTCTGAGTCAAGGCAAATAAATGTTTGAATACATATATTTAGAACTTTATAAACAAAGTGCCCAACCATAGCTTAGAGTGTCACAGAAAATAAGATTTACTTACCCCAGGACACTCATCTACATGTTTGTAGAAAGCCAAACCAGTACTGAAACGAGAATCAGCAGAGGTAATGGTATATATAAGAGTATATCATCGATCTGAAAAGGGAGGTAAGAGATGAATCTCTACGACCGATAACAGAGAACCTATGAAATAGACCCCGTAGAAGGAGATCACTGCATTCAAATAGGCAATACTCTCCTCACATCCCTCTGACATTCACTGCACGCTGAGAGGAAAACCGGGCTCCAACTTGCTGCGGAGCGCATATCAACGTAGAATCTAGCACAAACTTACTTCACCACCTCCATCGGAGGCAAAGTTTGTAAAACTGAATTGTGGGTGTGGTGAGGGGTGTATTTATAGGCATTTTAAGGTTTGGGAAACTTTGCCCCTCCTGGTAGGAATGTATATCCCATACGTCACTAGCTCATGGACTCTTGCTAATTACATGAAAGAAAAACCTATTAACCCCTAAACCATCGGCCCCCACATCACAAAAAACTAAATAAAACTATTAACCCCTAAACCTAACACCCCCCTAACTTCAAATTAAAATATAATTATCTTCAAATAAATATAAACTTACATATAAAATAAAAAACTAACATTAAACTATAAATGAACCTAATATAACTATTCTAATAAAATAATAAAACTACCAATTAAAAACCGAAATAAAATTTTGTAAAAAACCTAAAACTACGAAAAAAATTAAAAAAAATAATAAGCACTACATTACAAAAAAAAACATAATTTATGTAAGAACTTACCTGATAAATTCATTTCTTTCATATTGGCAAGAGTCCATGAGCTAGTGACATATGGGATATACAATCCTACCAGGAGGGGGAAAGTTTCCCAAACCTCAAAATGCCTATAAATACACCCCTCACCACACCCACAATTCAGTTTAACGAATAGCCAAGTAGTGGGGTGATAAAGAAAGGAGTAAAAAGCATCAACAAAGGAATTTGGAACTAATTGTGCTTTATACAAAAAAATCATAACCACCATAAAAACAAAATTTATGCTTACCTGATAAATTTCTTTCTCTTGTGGTGTATCCAGTCCACAGGTTCATCCATTACTTGTGGGATATTCTCCTTCCCAACAGGAAGTTGCAAGAGGACACCCACAGCAGAGCTGTCTATATAGCTCCTCCCCTAACTGCCACCCCCAGTCATTCGACTGAAGACAAGCAAGAAAAAAGGAGAAACTATAGGGTGCAGTGGTGACTGTAGTTTAAAAATAAAAAACACCTGCCTTAAAGTGACAGGGCGGGCCGTGGACTGGATACACCACAAGAGAAAGAAATTTATCAGGTAAGCATAAATTTTGTTTTCTCTTGTAAGGTGTATCCAGTCCACGGGTTCATCCATTACTTGTGGGATACCAATACCAAAGCTTTAGGACACGGATGAAGGGAGGGACAAGGCAGGTACTTAAACGGAAGGCACCACTGCCTGTAAGACCTTTCTCCCAAAAATAGCCTCCGAAGAAGCAAAAGTATCAAATTTGTAAAATTTGGAAAAAGTATGAAGCGAAGACCAAGTCGCCGCCTTACAAATCTGTTCAACAGAGGCCTCATTTTTAAAAGCCCATGTGGAAGTTACCGCTCTAGTGGAATGAGCTGTAATTCTTTCAGGAGGCTGCTGGCCAGCAGTCTCATAAGCTAAACGGATTATGCTTTTCAGCCAAAAAGAAAGAGAAGATGCCGAAGCCTTTTGGCCTCTCCTCTGTCCAGAGTAGACGACAAACAATGCAGATGTTTGACGAAAATCCTTAGTAGCTTGTAAATAAAACTTTAAAGCACGACCCACGTCAAGATTGTGTAATAGACGTTCCTTCTTTGAAGAAGGATTAGGACACAGTGAAGGAACAACAATTTCCTGATTGATATTCCTATTAGATACTACCTTAGGAAGAAACCCAGGTTTGGTACGTAAAACTACCTTATCTGCATGGAAGATCAGATAAGGGGAATCACACTGCAAGGCAGATAACTCTGAAACTCTTTGAGCCGAAGAGATAGCTACTAAAAAACATAATTTATGTAAGAACTTACCTGATAAATTCATTTCTTTCATATTAGCAAGAGTCCATGAGCTAGTGACGTATGGGATATACATTCCTACCAGGAGGGGCAAAGTTTCCCAAACCTCAAAATGCCTATAAATACACCCCTCACCACACCCACAATTCAGTTTAACGAATAGCCAAGAAGTGGGGTGATAAGAAAGGAGCGAAAGCATCAAAAATAAGGAATTGGAATAATTGTGCTTTATACAGAAAAATCATAACCACCACAAAAAAGGGGGGGTCTCATGGACTCTTGCTAATATTAAAGAAATTAATTTATCAGGTAAGTTCTTACATAAATTATGTTTTCTTTCATGTAATAAGCAAGAGTCCATGAGCTAGTGACGTATGGGATAGCAGATACCCAAGATGTGGAACTTCCACGCAAGAGTCACTAGAGAGGGAGGGATAAAATAAAGACAGCCAATTCCGCTGAAAAAATAATCCACAACCCAAATCAAAAGTTTTAATCTTAATAATGAAAAAAACTGAAATCATAAGCAGAAGAATCAAACTGAAACAGCTGCCTGAAGTACTTTTCTACCAAAAACTGCTTCAGAAGAAGAGAAAACATCAAAATGGTAGAATTTAGTAAAAGTATGCAAAGAAGACCACGTTGCTGCTTTGCAAATCTGATCAACAGAAGCTTCATTCCTAAAAGCCCAGGAAGTAGAAACTGACCTAGTAGAATGAGCCATAATCCTTTGAGGCGGGGACTTACCCGACTCCACATAAGCATGATGAATCAAAGATTTTAACCAAGATGCCAAAGAAATGGCAGAAGCTTTCTGACCTTTCCTGGAACCAGAAAAGATAACAAATAGACTAGAAGTCTTTCTAAAATCTTTAGTAGCTTCAACATAATATTTCAAAGCTCTTACTACATCCAAAGAATGTAAAGATCTCTCCTTTGAATTCTTAGGATTAGGACACAATGAAGGGACAACAATCTCTCTACTAATGTTGTTAGAATTCACAACCTTAGGTAAAAATTGAAATGAAGTCCGCAACACCGCCTTATCCTGATGAAAAATCAGAAAAGGATATTCACGAGAAAGAGCAGATAACTCAGAAACTCTTCTAGCAGAAGAGATGGCCAAAAGGAACAAAACTTTCCAAGAAAGTAATTTAATATCCAGAGAATGCATAGGTTCAAACGGAGGAGCCTGTAAAGCCCTCAGAACCAAATTAAGACTCCAAGGAGGAGAGATTGACTTAATGACAGGCTTGATACGAACCAAAGCCTGTACAAAACAATGAATATCAGGAAGATTAGCAATCTTTCTGTGAAAAATAACAGAAAGAGCAGAGATTTGTCCTTTCAAGGAACTTGCAGATAAACCTTTATCCAAACCATCCTGAAGAAACTGTAAAATTCTAGGAATTCTAAAAGAATGCCAGAAGAACTTATGAGAAGAACACCAAGAAATGCAAGTCTTCCAGACTCGATAATAAATCTTTCTAGACACAGATTTACGAGCCTGTAACATAGTATTAATTACTGAGTCAGAGAAACCTCTATGACTAAGAATCAAGCGTTCAATTTCCATACCTTCAAATTTAATGATTTGAGATCCTGATGGAAAAATGGGCCTTGAGATAGAAGGTCTGGTCTTAACGGAAGTGTCCAAGGTTGGCAACTGGCCATCCGAATGAGATCCGCATACCAAAACCTGTGAGGCCATGCTGGAGCCACCAGCAGTACAAACGAACGTTCCATTAGAATTTTGGGAATCACTCTTGGAAGAAGAACTAGAGGCGGAAAGATATAGGCAGGATGATAATTCCAAGGAAGCGACAACGCGTCCACTGCCTCACTTTAATTTCCCATTGGTTATTAAAACCTCACTATAGCCCATTTAATTATGTTAACATGTATTGCCTGGGTGAGAGAATGTACCACAGTGATATGATAGAAACAGCAGATATATAAAAAGATTTATATAGTTCAAAACAAAGGTATTGTCTACTTCTTCAATAAAAGAGGAAAAGGAATAGAAATAATCACCTAGATAACAAGTTTTGCGCTAAAGAGCGTGCGAAAAGAATGCCAAAATGTTTTCGTTATTGCACTCTCCATAGCGCTGCCATTATGAGTTACAGAAAAGCCTCCTTGTGCTGTGCGGTATGGTGCGTTAAGCTCCATACCGCACAAAAGCCAAGGGCTGACCTGACGTGCTCGTGCACACTTTCCCCCATAGACATCAATGAGAAGAAAGTGTTAGAAAAAAAAACACCTGCGATCAGATAACAAGTTTTGCGCTAAAGAGCGTGCGAAAAGAACGCCAAATTTTTTTCGTTATTGCACTCTCCATAGCGCTGCCATTATGAGTTACAGAAAAGCCTCCTTGTGCTGTGCGGTATGGTGCGTTAAGCTCCATACCGCACAAAAGCCAAGGGCTGACCTGACGTGCTCGTGCACACTTTCCCCCATAGACATCAATGAGAAGAAAGTGTTAGAAAAAAAAACACCTGCGATCGCGGAATGGAGATAGCTGTAACGCAACCCCATTGATGTCTATGGGGAAAAGAAAATAACATTTAAACCTAACACCCTAACATAAACCCCTAGTCTAAACACCCCTAATACGCCGCTCCCCGACATCACCAACACTAATAAAAATTAGTAACCCCTAATCCGCCGCTCCCGACAATAAAGTGATAAACCCCTAAATCGCCACCCCTGACACTAAATAAAGTGATTAACCCATAATCCGCCGCTCCCTGTCACTAACAAAAGTTATTAATCCCTAATCCGCCACTCCCCGTCACCTAAATAAACCTATTAACCCCTAAACCATCGGCCCCCACATCACAAAAAACTAAATTAAACTATTAACCCCTAAACCTAACACCCCCCTAACTTCAAATTAAAATATAATTATCTTAAAATAAATATAAACTTACATGTAAAATAAAAAAAAAACTAACATTAAACTATAAATGAACCTAATATAACTATTTTAATAAAATAATAAAACTACCAATTAAAAACCGAAATAAAATTTTGTAAAAAACCTAACACTACGAAAAAAATTACAAAAAATAATAAGCACTACATTACAAAAAAAAACAACATAATTTATGTAAGAATTTACCTGATAAATTAATTTCTTTCATATTGGCAAGAGTCCATGAGCTAGTGACATATGGGATATACAATCCTACCAGGAGGGGGAAAGTTTCCCAAACCTCAAAATGCCTATAAATACACCCCTCACCACAACCACAATTCAGTTTAACGAATAGCCAAGTAGTGGGGTGATAAAGAAAGGAGTAAAAAGCATCAACAAAGGAATTTGGAAATAATTGTGCTTTATACAAAAAAATCATAACCACCATAAAAACAAAATTTATGCTTACCTGATAAATTTCTTTCTCTTGTGGTGTATCCAGTCCACGGGTTCATCCATTACTTGTGGGATATTCTCCTTCCCAACAGGAAGTTGCAAGAGGACACCCACAGCAGAGCTGTCTATATAGCTCCTCCCCTAACTGCCACCCCCAGTCATTCGACTGAAGACAAGCAAGAAAAAAGGAGAAACTATAGGGTGCAGTGGTGACTGTAGTTTAAAAATAAAAAACACCTGCCTTAAAGTGACAGGGCGGGCCATGGACTGGATACACCACAAGAGAAAGAAATTTATCAGGTAAGCATAAATTTTGTTTTCTCTTGTAAGGTGTATCCAGTCCACGGGTTCATCCATTACTTGTGGGATACCAATACCAAAGCTTTAGGACACTGATGAAGGGAGGGACAAGGCAGGTACCTAAACGGAAGGCACCACTGCCTGTAAGACCTTTCTCCCAAAAATAGCCTCCGAAGAAGCAAAAGTATCAAATTTGTAAAATTTGGAAAAAGTATGAAGCGAAGACCAAGTCGCCGCCTTACAAATCTGTTCAACAGAGACCTCATTTTTAAAAGCCCATGTGGAAGCTACCGCTCTAGTGGAATGAGCTGTAATTCTTTCAGGAGGCTGCTGGCCAGCAGTCTCATAAGCTAAACGGATTATGCTTTTCAGCCAAAAAGAAAGAGAAGATGCCGAAGCCTTTTGGCCTCTCCTCTGTCCAGAGTAGACGACAAACAATGCAGATGTTTGATGAAAATCCTTAGTAGCTTGTAAATAAAACTTTAAAGCACGACCCACGTCAAGATTGTGTAATAGACGTTCCTTCTTTGAAGAAGGATTAGGACACAGTGAAGGAACAACAATTTCCTGATTGATATTCCTATTAGATACTACCTTAGGAAGAAACCCAGGTTTGGTACGTAAAACTACCTTATCTGCATGGAAGATCAGATAAGGGGAATCACACTGCAAGGCATATAACTCTGAAACTCTTCGAGCCGAAGAGATAGCTACTAAAAAACATAATTTATGTAAGAACTTACCTGATAAATTCATTTCTTTCATATTAGCAAGAGTCCATGAGCTAGTGACGTATGGGATATACATTCCTACCAGGAGGGGCAAAGTTTCCCAAACCTCAAAATGCCTATAAATACACCCCTCACCACACCCACAATTCAGTTTAACGAATAGCCAAGAAGTGGGGTGATAAGAAAGGAGCGAAAGCATCAAAAATAAGGAATTGGAATAATTGTGCTTTATACAGAAAAATCATAACCACCACAAAAAAGGGGGGGTCTCATGGACTCTTGCTAATATGAAAGAAATGAATTTATCAGGTAAGTTCTTATATAAATTATGTTTTCTTTCATGTAATTAGCAAGAGTCCATGAGCTAGTGACGTATGGGATAGCAGTTACCCAAGATGTGGAACTTCCACGCAAGAGTCACTAGAGAGGGAGGGATAAAATAAAGACAGCGAATTCCGCTGAAAAAATAATCCACAACCCAAATCAAAAGTTTTAATCTTAATAATGAAAAAAACTGAAATCATAAGCAGAAGAATCAAACTGAAACAGCTGCCTGAAGTACTTTCTACCAAAAACTGCTTCAGAAGAAGAGAAAACATCAACATGGTAGAATTTAGTAAAAGTATGCAAAGAAGACCAAGTTGCTGCTTTGCAAATCTGATCAACAGAAGCTTCATTCCTAAAAGCCCAGGAAGTAGAAACTGACCTAGTAGAATGAGCCGTAATCCTTTGAGGCGGGGACTTACCCGACTCCACATAAGCATGATGAATCAAAGACTTTAACCAAGAAGCCAAAGAAATGGCAGAAGCTTTCTGACCTTTCCTGGAACCAGAAAAGATAACAAATAGACTAGAAGTCTTTCTAAAATCTTTAGTAGCTTCAACATAATATTTCAAAGCTCTTACTACATTCAAAGAATGTAAAGATCTCTCCTTTGAATTCTTAGGATTAGGACACAATGAAGGGACAATAATCTCTTTACTAATGTTGTTAGAATTCACAACCTTAGGTAAAATTGAAATGAAGTCCGCAACACCGCCTTATCCTGATGAAAAATCAGAAAAGGAGATTCACAAGAAAGAGCAGATAACTCAGAAACTCTTCTAGCAGAAGAGATGGCCAAAAGGAACAAAACTTTCCAAGAAAGTAATTTAATATCCAGAGAATGCATAGGTTCAAACGGAGGAGCCTGTAAAGCCCTCAGAACCAAATTAAGACTCCAAGGAGGAGAGATTGACTTAATGACAGGATTGATATGAACCAAAGCCTGTACAAAACAATGAATATCAGGAAGATTAGCAATCTTTCTGTGAAAAAGAACAGAAAGAGCAGAGATTTGTCCTTTCAAGGAACTTGCAGATAAACCTTTATCCAAACCATCCTGAAGAAACTGTAAAATTCTAGGAATTCTAAAAGAATGCCAGGAGAACTTATGAGAAGAACACCAAGATAATAAATAATAAAAATTTTAAGACACAGATTTACGAGCCTGTAACATAGTATTAATTACTGAGTCAGAGAAACCTCTATGACTAAGAATCAAGCGTTCAATTTCCATACCTTCAAATTTAATGATTTGAGATCCTGATGGAAAAATGGGCCTTGAGATAGAAGGTCTGGTCTTAACGGAAGTGTCCAAGGTTGGCAACTGGCCATCCGAATGAGATCCGCATACCAAAACCTGTGAGGCCATGCTGGAGCCACCAGCAGTATAAACGAACGTTCCATTAGAATTTTGGAAATCACTCTTGGAAGAAGAACTAGAGGCGGAAAGATATAGGCAGGATGATAATTCCAAGGAAGCGACAATGCGTCCACTGCCTCCGCCTGAGGATCCCTGGATCTGGACAGATACCTGGGAAGTTTCTTGTTTAGATGAGAGGCCATCAGATCTATTTCTGGAAGTCCCCAGATCTGAACAATCTGAAGTAATACCTCTGGGTGAAGAGACCATTCGCCCGGATGTAACGTCTGGCGACTGAGATAATCCGCTTCCCAATTGTCTACACCTGGGATGTGAACCGCAGAAATTAGACAGGAGCTGGATTCCGCCTAAACAAGTATCCGAGATACTTCTCTCATAGCTTGAGGACTGTGAGTCCCACCTTGATGATTGACATACGCCACGGTTGTGACATTGTCCGTCTGAAAACAAATAAACGATTCTCTCTTCAGAAGAGGCCAGAACTGGAGAGCTCTGAAAATCGCACAGAGTTCCAAAATGTTGATTGGTAATCTCGCCTCCTGAGATTCCCAAACCCCCTGCGCTGTCAGAGAACCCCATACAGCTCCCCAACCTGAAACACTCGCATCTGTTGAGATCACAGTCCAGGGCGAACAAAAGAGGCCCCTTGAATTAAACAATGGTGATCCAACCACCAAGTCAGAGAAGACCGAACATTGGGATTTAAGGATATTATTTGTGATATCCTTGTATAATCCCTGCACCACTGGTTCAGCATACAAAGCTGAAGAGGTCTCATGTGAAAACGAGCAAAGGGGATCGCGTCCGATGCAGCAGTCATGAGACCTAGAATTTCCATGCAGAAAGCTACCGAAGGGAAAGACTGAGACTGAAGGTTTCGACAAGCTGAAACCAACTTCAGACGTCTCTTTTCTGTTAGAGACAAAGTCATGGACACTGAATCTATTTGAAAACCCAAAAAGGTTACATTTGTCTGAGGAATCAAAAAACTCTTTGTTAAATTGATCCTCCAACCATGTTTTTGAAGAAACAACACAAGTTGATTCGTATGAGATTCTGCAGAATGTAAAGACTGAGCAAGTACCAAGATATCGTCCAAAGAAGGAAATACCGCAATACCCTGTTCTCTGATTACAGAGAGAAGGGCACCGAGAACGTTTGAAAAGATCCTTGGAGCTGTTGCTAGGCCAAACGGAAAGGCAACAAATTGGTAATGCTTGTCTAGAAAAGAGAATCTCAGAAACTGATAGTGATCTGGATGAATTGGAATATGAAGATATGCATCCTGCAAATCTATTGTGGACATATAATGCCCTTGCTGAACAAAAGGCAGAATAGTCACCTTACATTGCCAGCATGTGGCTCATCATGCACGATATGCAGTAAGACACACACAATAGTATTTGAGGAAACTTGCCTCCAGCGGATACTTAAAGCATATCCCGCAATGGCTGACTGGGGTCCGGTTTCTCATGCCGGCCTCCCCCCCACCTTAGTAGTAAGAACACTCATTGTGATAGTGTAATATACACATCATTTGTACCCTGACAGTTTTCTACATAACACATTTAGACTGTAGTAAACACCTAAGCTCATCCCCCTACCCCCCCTCTTTCCGGGGTACCTATTCCCTCCCCCTTCCCGGACCACAGGAGACATAGTGACTATAAGCCTCATGGCACCCATTACTGTCGCCACCCTAAATGTCCAGGGATTGAACTCCCCTACTAAACGCAGCCTCCTATCCACTTATCTGAAAACCCATGAACTCCATGTTGTGTTCCTACAGGAGACACATTGGAGTAACGACTCTAGATCGTTCCGTAATCCGACACACTACCCCATTTGTGAAATAGCTTCTTTCTCAGAGAAAAAGAGAGGAGTAGCGATTCTGATCCATAGAGACATTTGTTGTACCATAGACTATACTGAACGTGATCCCGAGGGTAGATACCTGATCTTAATTTGCACATTAAATGGTACCCCATATACTTTAGCTTCCATCTACACCCCAAACACCAAACAGATACCATTTCTGAGGAGGTTTCTGAGACGGCTAGGCGAGGTTAAGAGGGGCCACCTGTTGATGGGGGGGGATCTCAACTTGGTCTGGGACCCTACCTTAGATAAAAAAAACTCCTAAAATTTGCCCCTCTGATCGAAATCTCAATACACAGTCCAATGCGCTACGCAAGCTCATGTACCAACATGGCCTCTATGACATATGGCGCTGCCTTGCCCCGACGGAAAGGGACTACACTCACCATTCCAAACCACATAACTCCTACGCTAGAATCGACTACTTATTGTGCGACTCCTGGACGTTGGACCAATTCTGTGCCCCACGAATAAGACCATGTCCATGGTCTGATCACGACCTTGTTAGTGCTAGATGCTCGGTTTTGCGTCCCCCTGACGGCAGGCCCTCCTGGAGACTGCCGGATCGATTTCTCTCCGAGAGTGAGATCCCCCAACTGGTTGAGATAATCTCGGATTTTCTGAGACATAATGACACAGGTGACATGAGCCAGGGCATTTTGTGGGCCTCGCTCAAAGCCTACCTAAGGGGGCACTTGTTAGGGGTAATATGAACCTGATGGCAGCCATCTTGTTCTTCGCAGCCATCTTGTTCCTCGCAGCCATTTTGTAATGAATAGACTTTATTATACTGGGGTATTATGCAGTGAGAATTATATGCATGTTATGAGTTTCTTTAGCTATTCGGCCTTGCCAATGTACCCTGGCCTAATGCCTAGAAGTAAGATAGAATAAGATAATGTAAACAAGAGGCTTTAGACACTTGGTTGTCTATGCAGATGGTAGTTTGTTATGACTCTGTAAATATTGTTATGAGAAACTCATGTTCCAGTTTTTCCTTGTAAATTGCTCTGTATAACTGTGTTAGATGACGCGGTCCTAACGTGTCATCCCCTTAACCCTGTATGTCACTATAAGAAAGGCTTGCACTGTGCAATAAACAGAATTGGCTTTCGATCATAATGCTGCGTGGTCTGAGTCATTCTAAGGGGCCCTTATCAGGTAATCTACATGTGCCTCAGGTGGTACACTAGGCCCCAGGCTTTGGCCTGCACTGACACTTACCCCCTGAAGGGGACACCTAACAGTTTTGGTGTCAGAAGTGGGATTCGCAGTGAGTAACTATGAGTGCTTTTACCATGCTTTCTTTCTGTGAATTTGAACCTAAATTTAGTCTGGTAATAGGTGTTGATAATATATGATATAAGGTTAAAGGGGTTCCTGTGGTTGAAGCACAGGTTTGCGGAGGTTAAAGTCCTGCCGGCAGTTGTGATACCCCTCCAGACAGGTAATCAGTCCTGTGCTGGGACACGACAGGTATTGTGAGTCCTGTCGGTGATAAGCGCGCAAGAAATATATGAATGCCAGTTGACGGGAGGATTTTTTAAGATAAACTCCCCCGGGCGAACTTGGCAGTGAAGTGAGTAAGTCTCACGTGTTTTGAAGTTTCCCATATTCATTCCCATAATAGAGTTTTGCTACCCACCTGAAGCTCATGTTGATATCTGATGCTTGCTTTTGCTGCTATATAAAATTATGCTGTGCGTAGAAAATATTAAGTGGCTGTGCATGTTATTATTGTATTGAGAAAGGGGAACTGCTCATAGATAAGAATGCACAGAGAAAATTACATGTATAAGGTAAAAGAAAAGAAGAGTTAATAGTTTCTGCAAAAGACAGAAATATTTTTTTAAAAAACACGGTCAGTAAGTACTGCTGTTTGATAAATAGAGAAATCTCTGTGTTAAAGAATGTAGCAGGCAAAGAAGGGGGGCCACCACTGAGGGCGCACATAGCTCAGAAAAGAAAAAAAAAAGAGAGAAAAGAAATCCTGTCTCCGTTTGTAAGATTTTTTTTGTTTGCTTGCAGTAACAAAACTGAAATTTGAGATGCATAATGTGTGATGGTCTGTAGGTTCTCACTGTGGTATGCGTGTAACAGATTTACTTTGGACCAGGAACAGAATGTATTATTTGAAAATGATTGTCTCAAACCCTGCAAAAGTGGCCATTTTGTGGGGTTTCGGAAAAAAAGAAAAAATGCATTGTGGAAATGGTGGAAAGTTAATCTAGTGTTTTTTATATATATATATGTATGTCGTACGCTAGAAAATAGATGCTTTTCTGAGAAAGGAAAAAAGGGAGTGAATCTCTGGTATGCGAGATGGAATGAACTTCTGTATCGTAATAATGTTTCCTTCTGTTTCTCTGCTGGGAAATCAGACGTTTTTAGAAGATATTTGGTAATGTTATTTTATATAACTGTATTTCAAAGTCACCAGCATGTTTTAAGTATGTGGTATTCATATGCAGTTTTAGTTTTAAGTGATAATTGTGTGACGGCATGTAAAGATATGATATTGTTTTTGCAAGTGAAGTAACGGCTTTGAAAGTGCGATGGTATGGGATTTTTGTCACGCTCTGGTAAATATTAAATTGTTTCTGGTATGATTAATGGGTTAACGTATGTTGTATTTGTAAGGTCTGTGCACGGCGTGTGTGCACACAATGAAATATATTTATAGGCTGTAATTGAAAGTTTTTCTAAAAGGGCGTCCGTTTTTGTTGCAAGTAAATTAATCTGCAGGTCATGCTACAGTACAGAGGTGAAATTGGTGTGGTAAATCATACAAGCAGCCTAGATTGTGGTTAGGATATACATATGTAATTTGCGTGATGAATGGTTAGTCCTTAAAGGGACGGTTCACTGTAACAAGGTGTTGCTATTAATGTATTGTCCATGACTTGTTATACAAGCGGCATATTATCTTATATTTGTCTGGAAAATCAGAGCTCAGTGCGTAGACGGAGCAATAGAAAATTGCCATTTTATTAGTTAAAGAACCAGTGCAATAACCCTGTATTAGTAGTTTGCTAAATATATTTTTAGAGACCTTTCTTTGTATATATTTATTTTAAAGTTGCTGTTCAGATAGCAGATATTTTTTTTGCAGCATAACTTAATTCTCTCTGTAATGCAAACTGAAGTGATAAGTTGTCTACAATTTTAGTGTAGGGATCCGTGAGACTAGCGGACAGAAAAGAAAAAAAAAAAACGAGAAAAAACAGAGGAGTGAAAATATTTAAAGGGATACAGGAAAACTGGTATAACATCTGAGAATTTAAGGGAATATTTACATAAAAGACGATGAGGTTTACTGTAAGCCTAACACTAGTATATTTCACTGTGTTAGCAGTTTCAATTAAAGATTATTTTTAATTTGGTTAAAATGTCCCTTTAATTAGCCTGCATCCCACTGTGAGTGCGTTCTTATGCTGCTTATGCTTGTTTAGGCTATTTAATGAACGTCAGTATACATTTTTTTTATTATAAGGATCATTGGGATTAATTTAAAGGAGAAATTGTATTAGTATTTCTTTTTCAGAAAGCTTATTTTTTGTTGTGTTATATACGGTTGTTATATTTGGCTGGACAACTGCAGAATGGGGAATATCAAATTATATACAACGTTAAATCCAATAATTTTGTTGTGGTTAAACTAATTAGCTTTTATCACGTTTTAGTGTGAATTTTATATTTTTAAGCAGTAAACAGTGTTTCTCCTTTAAGTAGAAATGAAACTTTGAGCTTGCCTTACTATCCTTGAGAAAGACTGATAACACTGTGCATGTTTTGGTTTTTTTTTTGGCTTTGTTACAGAGAGAACAATTTGCACTGTACATTTAAAGCGGCAGTACTGGTGTTCTATGTTATAAAAAATGATAACTATAAATTGCTCACTACAAAGAAACAAGTATTTATATTATATTCTGTCATAGAATATAGCTTAAAAAATGATAATTTTATTTCTGTGGCTGTCAAACTGTATCTCACAGATATAACTCTTTGTTATTTAAAATAACCCCCACTGCGTTCAATAAATAAAGGAGATATTATTTAATGAAGTGATTCCAGTGACACTTTAAAATATATATAGTTATTTGGTTATTAACTAGTCTACCACTATTATTGCAATGACTTTGACTGCTGCTTAACAGCTAAGCCGTGGTCTATAAGGTGTCTACAAATAAACACCCCTAAAACAAATGATGCACAGTTTATCTGATTCTACTGCATTTATATAACTAGCTAATTTATCTGTTCACAGTTTTGGTTTTATTTATATGGCTTACGTGTATTCTGTCTCTTGGTGTTGTAATGAGATTTATACAGCCTGTGATAAGAGGCAGTCCTCAAAGGTTTAAAAAAAATTAGCATATAAGCCTACCTATGTTTGGTTTAATCTAGGAAGGTTGGTTAAAATTAAAAGTCCTATCTGAATAATGAATTTTCATTTATCCTAGAATGTCCCTTTAACAGTGGCTACTGTGGTTATCTGATCTTTCCCAAATAAGCGCCATTTTATTTGTGCAATCTGCAACTTAAGTTTCTTGGGCATCTGCTGTGATTGCTTTCTTTGTGTGATATTAAAGTTTTGTACATAGTGGATGTTTTTAATTGTTTGTCATGTTCTGAGTGTGTTGCATTTCAGCGAATGTCAGAATATGTGTTGCATTCTAAGTTAATTGTGGTTGTTTGAAATTTGTGTCAGCAGCTAATGTTTCGTTTTGTGTAAGACAAGAACGATTGGTTTTCATTGTTTGTTATGTTTTTCTCTTTTGTGGACAGCATATTGAATTGTGAAGTGTATTTCATTTTGCTTGCTATTGAGAATTGTCTCTGCATGAGTGGAGTGCATGATTTATCGTTTAGTTTCTTGTTATCTTGTGTTTGCGTGTCACATGAGATGTTTCACGCAAACATGGGGGAAGTATTGATGAGTATTGATGAATATCTTTATGTAATGGAGGAGATTATTTTTAGGAGGTGAACCTACAACGTTTTGAATCTCCTCGTACAATGTTATTGTGTTAATTTCAGATGCCTAAAATGTTTTATTTTTCTATGTGGTTCTTAACACTATATTTGTATTTGCAGGATGAGAGTATGCTGTCTTCAGAGATTGAAACACACTAACTGAATTATTTTTGAGTTTCCATATTTAGGTAAAATCTGTACAGGCAAAATTCCATAAGTGCACTCTTCAAAAGATTAAAGATTGAAAGCAAGTAAACCTTTAAAGAAAGAAAAGATAAAGATGAAAGACCTTTTGTCAAGCTTGTTTTAACCATCATACTGCAGTAAAAAAAGTTACTGAACTATCTTTGGATCCATTCTTTGCTTTGCATGCTGGTACCAGCCCCAGAACTGGACTCTGGGTAATCCATGACTGTTTCCTCTGATGTGTGTCTTCAGGACATAAAGACTATCCTTCTCTGGACTGTGCCTTACCGCTCGATATGGAAGTCCTGTTATGCTGTTACAGGATCAACCAATTAAATTAGGGGAGTATTGTTTTAACTCCATTCCTTATATTGCTTGTTTTGTATTTTCTTGTATTTGTTTTATTTTTTATTGATCATATTTGGTCTAAGAAATCATATGCTTCATTGGTATTAGTGCACATGGTAGTTTATGTGCGTAACAAAGTAACCCTTTAGATAAGTGTAACTGTGAACTTCGCAGTATTGTACTCTGTTGAATGGCCCACTGAGTATAGAAAATAGGTTTAAGGAAAATTCTGCAACATAGCATAATATTTTAGACCCTTCACCCTTTAGAACATAAGGAGGACACGTCTAAGCTAGAAGTTTATAGTAAATATACAGAGAAATGTTTGTTCAGGGAATAGCATAATTATAGTTTATGAAAGCAAAGGTATTTTTTCCCTTTTTTTAATTAGTATGGTATCTGCAAAGTGAATTTGGTCATTCCTGATGTTTTTCAAAGAGAGTAATTCTTACCATCAAGATGTGTTTACCTTTAAAAGAGCTTGTAGTTTTAAATGATGTTCTGTTTATATGCTGTCCTCATACAGGAGTGTGAGAGAATTTAGGTTGCATAAAATAATTAGTAAACTAGTAGTGTTTATATCAGATGAGATTGTTGAATATTAGGATCATGGTTGGAGAATTATAAGCATTATAGATAGCAGCCATCCAGAATAAAGCAACACAAGGTTCTTTTATTTTTTAGAAGTTCAAAGTGATATTGTAAAGAAATTCATTTATTTTCATTGACTGTTTTCTTTTTTCCATTCTTACAACAGGGCAGGACTTAGCATAAGTTTTAGCATAAACATTCAGGCCCTTGAGGAAGTCTGACAGGTTTTCACTTGCGTAGTATTCATGAAGTATCATTTAAAAGTGTATAGAGAAGTTGTAAATTATTCTCTGAGAAATGTCAATGTATTTAGGTTGTATTATATATCAACAATGTTTTGTTTGATTTTAAATGACATAGGATGAAAGTGACGTTTTATTTGGACATAATTGTGATTGTATTGCGGTGTGTACTCATCCTGTACTGTTTCTGTTTGCTTCCTAGACTCCCTGTGACTCGAGTGTCTGCTTGCCATGGGTATCCACTGGTTGCCTTGTCTACCCCATGAACAAACCATCAGATTTCCAGTATCTCCCTGCGGAAGAACCGTGGATAAGCACCCCTACTGCAAATGAACTGTTGGAGAACTGTATTATAGCAAAGTGTCAAGGTGCAGCGCTCTCAAATGGACAAAGACTGTTCTTAAAGTATTCAGAGGCCACCTAGAGACAGTTGTGCTGTTGCTATGTCATGCTTTACTGTGGAAAAGGAACTGTTGGACATATTGGGGGGTGCTAGCAATGCAGGTGGAGAGATAGAAGATGCAGCGTTGTTTGGGGGTAGATGGGGGGCTGGTTGGGTTTCTGTACTGGTAGACCGGTAGTTTTGGGAGGGCTGGAGGATAGATGGAAGGTATTGGAGGGACTGTACCTATATGCAGTGACAATTAGCCTATAAAAGTATATCACGACATGCAAATATTTTTCTCTTTAGTATTCTTATAGAGTTCTGTTACCATAATATAAGGCTTTACTAATTTTTAATGCCTGTCTATTTTTATGTTATTCTGTTAGAATAAAAGGATGGTATGTTAGGGGTAATATGAACCTGATGGCAGCCATCTTGTTCTTCGCAGCCATCTTGTTCCTCGCAGCCATTTTGTAATGAATAGACTTTATTATACTGGGGTATTATGCAGTGAGAATTATATGCATGTTATGAGTTTCTTTAGCTATTCGGCCTTGCCAATGTACCCTGGCCTAATGCCTAGAAGTAAGATAGAATAAGATAATGTAAACAAGAGGCTTTAGACACTTGGTTGTCTATGCAGATGGTAGTTTGTTATGACTCTGTAAATATTGTTATGAGAAACTCATGTTCCAGTTTTTCCTTGTAAATTGCTCTGTATAACTGTGTTAGATGACGCGGTCCTAACGTGTCATCCCCTTAACCCTGTATGTCACTATAAGAAAGGCTTGCACTGTGCAATAAACAGAATTGGCTTTCGATCATAATGCTGCGTGGTCTGAGTCATTCTAAGGGGCCCTTATCAGGTAATCTACATGTGCCTCAGGTGGTACACTAGGCCCCAGGCTTTGGCCTGCACTGACACTTACCCCCTGAAGGGGACACCTAACAGCACTTTATCAAAAAAAGTGCGCTATTAAGAGCGAAGAGTGGGATCCCTCTTGCTAAACTATACGCGGAACTGAGACAGATCGAAATGGCTAACAAAAGATCCCCGACCCCCACCTTGGCTGATCGGGTGGGTATAATCAGAGACCAAATTAACAAGCGAGAGCAACTTCGTGTTCAAGCGAACCTGCTCAAACTTAAACAGCTATATTTCGATAAAGGGAATAAGGCTGACAGATTACTTGCCCGCAAACTCAGAGACCGTGCGGTTCAGGCCAGAATTCCCTCGATCGCCACTCCTGCAGGCGCAGTTCATGCACCAAAGGACATAGGACAGGCATTTGCTAAATATTATACCTCACTGTACAATCTTGACAATGACTCTTTGCTGGCGCATGCCCGTAGGTCTGCCACCCAACACTTCTTGACTGAACTGGACCTCCCCTCCCTGGACGCAGCCTCGGTAGACGATTTGACTGCCCCCTTCACTCTAGAGGAAATCAAGACAGCCATTCTGGCGTTGAAACCTCATAAAGCTCCAGGCCCGGATGGCTTCACGGGCCTGTTCTATCGTACCTTTGCCCAATTGCTCGCGCCTACATTGCTTCACCTCTATGATGAGGTTAGGGAGTCGGGACTCTTTCTCCCTGAATTCCTAGAGGCCACCATTCTGACCATACTCAAAGCAGGGAAGGACCCGACGCTGTGTGAGAGCTATCGGTCTATCTCGCTTATTAATGTGGACGTGAAAGTCTATGCTAAGGTCCTGGCGACCAGGCTGGGCAAACACTTACCCTCTCTGGTCCATTTGGACCAGGTGGGGTTCATACAGGGTAGGCAAGGTACTGATAACACCCACAGATTACTGAACATATTCATGGAGGCAGCGGACATGGGACTATCCCTCCTCACCCTGTCCGTGGACGCGGAAAAAGCGTTTGACAGGGTGGGGTGGGATTATATGTTTAGTGCCCTGGAGCGTTTTGGGATCCCTGGAGTATTTCGAAAGGCGATTGCTGCCCTCTATGCTTTGCCAACGGCGGTGGTAAAGGGGCTAGGCTTCTGCTCTCCTAGAATAGCTATCAGGAATGGGACTAGACAGGGATGTCCCCTGTCCCCACTCCTCTTTGCGTTAGTAATGGAGCCCCTAGCTGAGGCAATCAGGGGAAACCATAAAATACAGGGTCTGCAGATCCATGACACACTGCAAAAGTTAGCACTCTTCGCTGACGATCTCACTCTCTTCCTGACGAATCCGGTGGAATCACTTCCCCCCCTCTTCGAGACTATTGACGCCTTTAGCAGAATATCGAATTATAAGATTAATGTGTCTAAGACAGAGGCTTATGCGATTCATATAGACCAATCAGAACAGAGATGTCTCCAGCGACTCTACTCGTTCAAGTGGTCAAGGGATGGGATTCGTCATCTAGGGGTCTACCTGTCACATGTTAAGGACACAGTGATACAGGAAAACTATGCTGTCCTACTAAAAGAGGTCCATGTCAGATTGAGATCCAAAAAATACGAGGAAATCTCTTGGATGGGTAGAATCGCTGCTTTAAAGATGATGATACTCCCCAAGTTAACTTACCTCATGCAGTGCCTTCCCGTTCCAGTTCCGGAGAGGATCCTGCGCGGCTTCCAAACTTCATTTAACTCGTCTGTCTGGGACAACAGGCGGCCGAGGGTCGCGGCAGCCACTCTTCAAGCCCCGATTGACCGGGGTGGCTTGGGATTACCTAGTGTCTCCCTATACTACCAGGCGGCAATGATATCACATGTATCAGCGTGGGGGCCAGCTCTTCCCTCCACTAGATGGAGGGAGCTAGAACAGGCATCCCTCCCTGCTTACGTAGACCTCTCAGATTTGCTGTGGGTTCCTCCGCATTTAGCTGCACGAATTCCTGTCCCTAACCAACTCGTTAAGAATTGCCAATTGGCCTGGTTCCAATTGCGACACCGCCAACAGATAGCTCCGCATCCCTCTCCTGTTCACCCGGTCGTGTCACTCATGCAGGGACTGCCCAACTTTCGGCTCACCCCCTGGAAGACCCTGGAGATCACTTCCTTGAGCGACTTCTACTCAAATGAGAGTCTTCTCCTGTCCCAAGATATGACAACCAGGTTTGATATCCCCCGCCATCTAGAGTTTGACTTCATGAGACTCAGATCCCTCATGAAGGCCTGGGGATTCTTGCTCGATAAGATCAGGTCTCCCACCCTCTGGGAGGTTAGATGGAGAGCAAACCTGCAGCTGTACAAACCCCTTACGGTCCATTACAGATCCCTTTTGGGGCCTCCCAATCTTGTAAAAACGAGACATATGATCTCTTGGGAAGCGGAATTGCGGCATGTCTATTCGACTACTGATTGGACTAAGGCGATACAGATGACTAAATCAGCGCTCCATTGCATTACACTGTATAAGCTCTACTTCAAGATTATTACCAGGTGGCACTTGGTTCCAACTAAACTTCGAACTCTGTATCCGGGACATTCGCCCCTATGCTGGAGAGAGTGCGGAGAGAAGGGCACCCAACTCCATATGTGGTGGTCGTGCGACAGACTCCAACCGCTCTGGTCTAAAATCTGTGAGGTCTGCTTGACCTTAGAGCTCCCGACCCCCGATACTCCGGGTCTGGCGCTCCTACATATAGGGGTAAAAGACCTCCCAAAGCATAAGAAACACTTGCTGGTCTGTCTGTTGACCTCAGTCAAAATGCTTATAGCCAGAAATTGGAAAAAGCAGCAACCCCCAAGATGGCAGGCAGTGGTCGACCATCTGCAGTACATTAAATCTATGGAAGATTACGTCTTTCAGGCGAGGAATCAGTCAGACACCTTTAGCCTAATCTGGGGACCCTGGGAAACTTACTTGAGGCCACCCCCATAATTGCCCTTGTTCCTGATCATTGCTGCCCTACCTCCTGATGTAACCCCTCCCCGACCTAGAAGAAGCGCCTCACTATGACTGATCGGAGGCGCTTCCCTCACTACACTATTTCCGCCTTACCCCTGATGTGTTCCCTTCCTATTCCCTTCCCCCTCCCCTTCCTTTCTACTGAGATATAGGTGAATGAGCCCAACTACATCATGTCTATTTGTACGTCCTACATACACTCTCAACCTAGCTACCCTAAACTGTCAGGTTTATTAAATATGGCATATATTGCCATACAACTTTTAAAACATAAAAATACTAATTACTCCATTAGAATGACCAATATATAGCAACTGCATTCTGTAAATATACATTAGCAATTCGGTTGAATGTTGACTATCTTCTTCTTATCAGGTTCGTCAATTTGCCTTATATGTGACTCCCCTCTCTATGAACCATGTGTATTGCCGCTGCTAAAAATGTCATGCGATGAATACGTTGTTATATGGTTTTTGCACTTTATGTTTCAATAAAAATTTATTGGAAAAAAAAAAAAAGGCAGAATAGTCCTTATAGTCACCATTTTGAATGTTGGTATTCTTACATAACGATTCAATATTTTTAGATCCAGAACTGGTCTGAAGGAATTCTCCTTCTTTGGTACAATGAATAGATTTGAGTAAAACCCCAGACCCCGTTCCAGAACTGGAACTGGTACAATTACCCCAGCCAACTCTAGATCTGAAACACATTTCAGAAATGCCTGAGCCTTCACTGGGTTTACTGGAATGCGAGAGAGAAAAAATCTTCTCACAGGAGGTCTTATCTTGAAACCTATTCTGTATCCTTGAGAAACAATGTTCTGAATCCAAAGACTGTGAATCGACTTGATCCAAACATCTTTGAAAAATCGTAACCTGCCCCCTACCAGCTGCGCTGGAATGAGGGCCGCACCTTCATGCAGATTTAGGAGCTGGTTTTGACTTTCTAAAAGGCTTGGATTTATTCCAGACTGGAGAAGGTTTCCAAACGGAAACTGTTCCTTTAGGGGAAGGGTCAGACTTCTGCTCTTTATTCTGACGAAAGGAACGAAAACGATTAGCAGCCCTGTATTTACCTTTAGATTTTTTGTCCTGAGGCAAAAAGGTTCCCTTCCCCCCAATAACAGTTGAAATAATTGAATCCAACTGTGAACCAAATAATTTATTACCTTGGAAAGAAAGAGAAAGCAAAGTTGACTTAGAAGTCATATCTGCATTCCAAGATTTAAGCCATAAAGCTCTTCTAGCTAAAATAGCTAAAGACATATATCTGACATCAATTCTAATGATATCAAAAATGGCATCACAAATAAAATTATTAGCAGGTTGAAGAAGTTTAACAATGCTATAAGCATTATGGTCTAAGACTTGTTGCGCTAAAGCCTCCAACCAGAAAGTTGAAGCTGCAGCAACATCAGCCAAAGAAATAGCAGGTCTAAGAAGGTTACCTGGACATAAATAAGCTCTCCTTAGAAAGGATTCAAGCTTCCTGTCTAAAGGATCCTTAAAGGAAGTACTATCCGTTGTAGAAATAGTAGTACGTTTAGCAAGAGTAGAAATAGCCCCATCAACTTTAGGGATTTTATCCCAAAACTCTAATCTATCAGATGGCACAGGGTACAATTTCTTAAACCTTTGAGAAGGAGTAAATGAAGTACCCAGACTATTCCATTCCCTAGAAATTACTTCTGAAATAGCATCAGGAACTGGAGAAACTTCTGGAATAACTACATGAGGTTTGAAAACCGAATTTAAACGCTTAGTAGATTTAGTATCAAGAGGACTAGACTCCTCCATATCTAATGCAACACTTCTTTAAGTAAAGAACAAATAAACTCCATTTTAAATAAATATGAAGATTTATCAGTGTCAGTATCTGAGGCAGAATCTTCTGAACCAGATAGATCCTCATCAGAAACAGGTAAGTCAGAATGATGACGGTCACTTAAAAATTCATCTGAAATATGAGAAGTTTTAAAAGACCTTTTACGCTTACTGGAAGGAGGAATAACAGACAGAGCCTTCCTAATAGATTTAGAAACAAATTCTTTTACATTAACAGGGACATCCTGAACATTAGATGTTGAAGAAACAACAACAGGTAATGGATTATTACTAATGGAAATACAATCTGCATTAGAAAGTTTATCATGACAGTTATCACAAACAACAGCTGGAGGAACAGTTACCAAAAGTTTACAACAGATGCACTTAACTTTGGTAGAACCAGCATCGGGCAGCGTCTTTCCAGAAGTAGATTCTGATCCAGGGTCATGTTGAGACATCTTGCAATATGTAATAGAAAAAACAACATATAAAGCAAAATTATCAAATTCCTTAAATGACAGTTTCAGGAATGGGAAAAAAATGCCAATAAACAAGCCTCTAGCAACCAGAAGCAATGAAAAATGAGACTGAAATAATGTGAAAAAAAGGTGAAGACAAGAATGACGCCCACATTTTCTGGCGCCAAAAAGACGCCCACATTATTGGCGCTAAGTACAACGCCCACATTTTTTTGGCGCCAAGTATGACGCCACATCCTGTGACGCCGAAAAAAACGACACCCACAATTTTGGCGCAAAAACCGTCTGAACGTCAAATATGACGCAATACGCAAACTTCCGGCGTCAATTAGGGCGCCGGAAATTACAAAAAAGTTTGCGCCAAAAAAGTCAGCGCAAAAAATGACGCAATAAATTGAAGCATTTTCTGCCCCCGCGAGCCTAACAGCCCGCAGGGAAAAAAGTAAATTGAAAATTTTTAAGGTAAGAAAAATGTTTATTCATATGCATTATCCCAAATAATGAAACTCACTGTCTGAAATAAGGAATACTGATTATCCTGAATCAAGGCAAATATAAGTTTAAACACATATATTTAGAACTTTACATATAAAGTGCCCAACCATAGCTTTGAGTGTCATAAATAGAAATAAGATTTACTTACCCCAAGACACTCATCTACATATAGTAGATAGCCAAACCAGTACTGAAACGAGAATCAGTAGAGGTAATGGTATATAAGAGTATATCGTCGATCTGAAAAAGGGAGGTAAGAGATGAATCTCTATGACCGATAACAGAGAACCTATGAAATAGATCCCGTAGAAGGAGACCATTGAATTCAAATAGGCAATACTCTTCTTCACATCCCTCTGACATTCACTGCACTCTGAGAGGAAAACCGGGCTCCAGCCTGCTGCGAAGCGCATATTAACGTAGAATCTAGCACAAACTTACTTCACCACCTCCATGGGAGGCAAAGTTTGTAAAACTGAATTGTGGGTGTGGTGAGGGGTGTATTTATAGGCATTTTGAGGTTTGGGAAACTTTGCCCCTCCTGGTAGGAATGTATATCCCATACGTCATTAGCTCATGGACTCTTGCTAATTACATGAAAGAAACAGAACTTTCCAAGATAACAGCTTGATATCTATGGAATGCAAAGGTTCAAACGGAACCCCTTGAAGAACCTTAAGAACTAAATTTAAACTCCATGGCGGAGCAACAGGTTTAAACACAGGCCTATTTCTAACCAAAGCCTGACAAAACGCCTGAACGTCTGGAACATCAGCCAGGCGCTTGTGTAAAAGAAATCTGTCCCTTTAAGGAACTAGCCGATAATCCCTTTTCCAATCCATCTTGGAGAAAAGATAGTATTCTAGGAATCCTGACCTTACTCCACGAGTAACCCTTGGATTCACACCAATGAAGATATTCACACCATATCTTATGACAGATTTTCCTGGTGACAGGCTTTCGAGCCTGAACCAAGGTATCAATGACCGACTCGGAGAAACCACGCTTTGATAAAATCAAGCGTTCAATCTCCAAGCAGTCAGACGCAGAGAAACTAGATTTGGATGTTTGAATGGACCTTGTAGTAGAAGGTCCTGCCTCAGCGGCAGAGTCCATGGTGGGAAGGATGACATGTCCACCAGGTCTGCATACCAAGTCCTGCGTGGCCACGCAGGTGCTATCAAAATCACCGAAGCTCTCTCCTGCTTGATCTTGGCAATCAGACGAGGGAGGAGAGGAAATGGTGGAAACACATAAGCCAGGCTGAAGGACCAGGGCACTGCTAGAGCATCTATCAGCGTTGCCTGGGGATCCCTTGACCTGGACCCGTAACGAGGAAGCTTGGCGTTCTGACGAGACGCCATCAGATCCAGTTCTGGTTTGCCCCATAGATGAATCAGCTGGGCAAATACCTCCGGATGGAGCTCCCACTCCCCCGGATGAAAAGTCTGCCGACTTAGAAAATCCGCCTCCAAGTTCTCTACTCCTGGGATATGGATAGCTGAGAGATGGCAAGAGTGAAGCTCTGCCCATAGAATTATCTTGGAAACCTTCATCATGGCCAGGGGACTCCTTGTTCCCCCCTGATGGTTGATATAGGCTACAGTCGTGACATTGTCCGACTGAAATCTGATGAACTTGGCCGCAGCTAGTTGAGGCCAAGCCTGAAGAGCATTGAATATCGCTCTTAGTTCCAGAATGTTTATCGGAAGGAGGGCTTCCTCCTGAGTCGATGAACCCTGAGCCTTCAGGGAGTTCCAGACTGCGCCCCAGCCCAGAAGGCTGGCATCTGTCGTCACTATAGTCCACTCTGGCCTGCGGAAACTAATTCCCCTGGACAGATGGACCCGAGATAACCACCAGAGAAGAGAATCCCTGGTCTCTTGATCCAGATCTAACAGAGGAGACAAATCTGTGTAGTCCCCATTCCACTGGTTGAGCATGCAAAGTTGCAGTGGTCTGAGATGTAGGCGGGCAAACGGAACTATGTCCATTGCCGCTACCATTAGGCCGATCATTTCCATACACTGAGCCACTGATGGCCGAGGAGTGGAATGAAGAGCACGGCAAGAGGTTAGAAGCTTCATTTCATTTCTACTGAATCTATTAGAGTTCCTAGGAAGGAAGCTCTTGTGAGAGGAGAGAGAGAACTCTTTTCTATGTTCACTTTCCACCCATGAGACCTCAGAAAGGCCAGAACAATGTCTGTATGGGACTTGGCGATTTGAAGAGACGACGCCTGAATCAGAATGTCGTCTAGGTAAGGGGCTACCGCTATGCCCCGCAGCCTTAGAACCGCCAGAAGGGACCCTAGAACCTTCGTAAAGATTCTTGGTGCCGTGGCTAACCCGAAGGGAAGAGCCACAAACTGGTAATGCCTGTCTAGGAAGGCGAACCTGAGGAACTGATGATGATCTCTGTGAATCGGAATGTGGAGATAAGCATCCTTTAAGTCCACTGTAGTCATATATTGACCCTCCTGAATCATAGGGAGGATGGTTCGGATTGTCTCCATCTTGAAGGATGGGACCCTGAGAAATTTGTTTAGGATCTTGAGATCCAAGATAGGTCTGAAAGTTCCCTCTTTTTTGGGAACTATAAACAGATTTGAATAGAAACCCAACCCCTGTTCCTCTCTTGGAACTGGGTGGATCACTCCCATAACCAATAGGTCTTGAACGCAACGTAAGAATGCCTCTCTTTTTATCTGGTTTACAGATAGTTGTGAGAGATGAAATCTCCCCTTTGGAGATGACCCTTTGAACTCCAGAAGATATCCCTGGGAAACAATCTCTAGCTCCCAGGGATCCTGGACGTCTCTTGCCCAAGCCTGGGCGAAGAGAGAAAGTCTGCCCCCCACTTGATCCGGTCCCGGATCGGGGGCTACTCCTTCATGCTGTCTTAGGGGCAGCCGCAGGTTTCTTGGCCTGCTTCCTCTTGTTCCAAGCCTGGTTAGGTCTCCAGACTGGTTTGGACTGGGCGAAATTTCCCTCTTGTTTTGCATTAGAGGAAGTTGAAGCTGCGCCACTCTTAAAGTTTCGAAAAGAACGAAAATTATTCTGTTTGGTCCTTAACTTATTGGACCTATCCTGAGGAAGGGCGTGGCCTTTTCCTCCAGTAATATCAGAAATGATCTCCTTCAGACCAGGCCCGAATAGGGTCTGTCCCTTGAAGGGGATGTTAAGAAGTTTAGACTTTGAAGTAACGTCTGCTGACCAGGACTTAAGCCATAGCGCCCTACGCGCCAAAATGCCAAAGCCTGAATTCTTAGCCGTTAGTTTGGTTAACTGAAAAACGGCGTCAGAAATAAAGGAATTAGCTAATTTAAGAGCTTTAATCCTGTCTAGAATATCGTCTAACGGGGTCTCTACCTGCAGAGCCTCCTCGAGAGACTCGAACCAAAAAGCCGCTTCAGCAGTAAATGGGGCTATGCATGCAAGAGGCTGGAGGATAAAACCTTGATGTATAAAAAAATTTTTTAAGGAGACCCTCCAATTTTTATCCATACGATCTAGGAAAGCACAACTGTCCTCGACGGGGATAGTTGTACGCTTAGCTAGGGTAGAGACTGCTCCCTCCACCTTAGGGACCGTCTGCCACGAGTCCCGCATGGCGGCATCTATGGGAAACATCTTTTTGAAAGCAGGAGGGGGAGAGAACGGCACACCTGGTCTATCCCATTACTTAGTAGTAATTTCCGAAAACCTCTTAGGTACTGGAAAAACATCAGTGTAAACAGGCACTCCAAAGTATTTGTCCATTTTACACAATTTCTCTGGAACCACAATGTGGTCACAGTCATCCAGAGTCGCTAAAACCTCCCTAAGCAATAAGCGGAGGTGTTCAAGCTTAAATTTAAACGCTGTCATTTCAGAATCAGGCTAAAGTAACGCGCTCCCTGAGTCTGAAAGGTCACCCACAGATAGAAGCTCACCTGCCTCAGCTTCTGAGTATTGTGAGGGTATATCGGGCATAGGCAATAAAGCGTCAGAAAGCTCTGTATTAGTTCTAGCCCCAGAGCTGTCTCGCTTTCCTTGTAACCCTGTCAGTTTGGAAAATACCTCTGTGAGGGTATTATTCATAACTGCCGCTATGTCCCGCAAGGTAAACGCATTAGACGCGCTAGATGTACTTGGCGTCACTTGAGCGGGAGTTATAAGTTCTGATACATGGGGAGAGTTAGATGGCATAATCTCCCTCTTTTTAGTCAGACAATCCCCTGGAGATAAATCTTTAAGTGCCATAATATGGTCTTTATAGTTTATAGAAATTTCAGTACATTTGGTACACATTCTAAGAGGGGGTTCCACCATGGCTTCTAAACATATTGAACAAGGAGTTTCCTCTATGTCAGACATGTTTAACAGACTAGTAATGAGACAAGCAAGCTTGGAAAACACTTTAATAAAGGTAAAACAGCAATTAAACAAAAACGATACTGTGCCTTTAAGAGAAAAAAACTAACACAAACTGCAAAACAGTGAAAAAATAAAGCAAATTCTTTGAATTTTTTACAGTGTGTGTAAGGGACTAAATCAGCATTGAACCCACTTGCAAATGGATGATTAACCCCTTAGGCCCCAAACCGGATTGAAAATCGTTAAAAAACGTTAAAAGACAGTTGAGCACCCTGCCATAGCTCTGCTGAGGCTCCTACCTGCCCTTAAATACGATTCTGTGCAGAAATAAACCCCTTGTAATGGTCCTCAGGTGTCAGAGGACTCCTCTAGGAAAGATGGATGTCTCAGTCTGAATAAAAACTGTGCATTTAGAGTGCTAAAATAGGCCCCTCCCACCATGTACTGGAAGCCAGAGGGGCCTTAACAAAGTACTCCTAGGAGTGTCTGATTAGCCATGTGGAAACTAGGCCCCAAATAAAGAGTTCTCCCTCAGGGAAAAAAACGTCCTATTTTTAAAATCATGTAAACGTTTTGTCCCTAAGTAATATAAGTATTAACATGAGTATTACCCTGTTCTGTAAGCATGATCCCAGTTGCTGTTAAATCACTGCATCAGGCTTACCTCAGTACACAAGGCTCTGTCAGCATTTTCTAGAACTCATATCATCTCTCTAGAAATAAAATTACTGAACATACCTCAAGGCAGGTAATCTGCAGGCCGTTCCCCCAACTGAAGTTGTCTCATATTCTTCAGTTATGTGTGAGAACAGCAGTGGACCTTAGTTACAAACCGCTAAGATCATCAAATCTCCAGGCAGAACTCTTCTTCTAATTTCTGCCTGAGAGTAAAACAGTACAATGCTGGTACCGTTTAAAAATAACAAACTCTTGATTGAAGGTAAAAACTACACTAAGTCACCACATATCTCTTGATACTTCCTTTCTTGTCGAGAGTTGCAAGAGAATGACTGGGGGTGGCAGTTAGGGGAGGAGTTATATAGACAGCTCTGCTGTGGGTTTCCTCTTGCAACTTCCTGTTGGGAAGGAGAGTATCCCACAAGTAATGGATGAACCCGTGGACTGGATGCACCTTACAAGAGAAAAGGGTGGGCCTCATGGACTCTTGCCAATATGAAAGAAATTAATTTATCAGGTAAATTGGCAAGAGTCCATAAGCTAGTGACGTATGAGATATCAATACCCAAGATGTGGAACTCCACGCAAGAGTCACTAGAGAGGGAGGGATAAAAATAAAGAACAGCCATTTTCCGCTGAAAAAACAATCCACAACCCAAATTATAAGTTTATTCTTTAATGACAAGAAAAACTTAAAACATTAGCAGAAGAATCAAACTGAAACAGCTGCCTGAAGAACTTTTCTACCAAAAACTGCTTCTGAAGAAGCAAATACATCAAAACGGTAGAATTTAGTAAATGTATGCAAAGAGGAACAAGTCGCCGCTTTGCAAATCTGATCAACTGAAGTTTCATTCTTAAAAGCCAACGAAGTGGAGACTGATCTAGTAGAATGAGCTGTAATTCTCTGAGGCGGGGCCTGACCCGACTTCAAATAAGCTTGATGAATCAAAATAATATTTCAAAGCTCTCACCACATCCAAAGAATGTAAGGATCTTTCCAAAGAATTCTTAGGATTAGGACACAAAGAAGGGACAACAATTTTTCTACTAATGTTGTTAGAATTCACAACCTTAGGTAAAAATTTAAATGAAGTCCGCAAAACCACCTTATCCTGATGAAAAATCAGAAAAGGAGATTCACAAGAAAGAGCAGATAGCGCAGAAACTCTTCTAGCAGAAGAGATGGCCAAAAGGAACAATACTTTCCAAGAAAGTAGCTTAATGTCCAAACAATGCATAGGCTCAAATGGAGGAGCCTGTAAAGCCATCAAAACCAAATTAAGACTCCAAGGAGAGATTGATTTAATGACAGGCTTGATACGAACCAAAGCCTGTACAAAACAGTGAATATCAGGAAGATTGGCAATCTTTCTGTGAAATAAAACAGAAAGAGCAGAGAATTGTCCCTTCAAGGAACTTGCAGACAAACCCTTATCCAAACCATCCTGAAGAAACTGTAAAATTATAGGAATTCTAAAAGAATGCCAAGAAAATTTATGAGAAGAACACCATGAAATGTAAGTCTTCCAAACTCGATAATAAATCTTTCTAGAGACAGATTTACGAGCTTGTAACATAGTATTAATCACTGAGTCAGAGAAACCTCTATGACTTAGCACTAGGCGTTCAATTTCCACACCTTCAAATTTAATGATTTGAGATCCTGATGGAAAAACGGACCTTGAGACAATAGGTCCGGCCTTAACGGAAGTGGCCAAGGTTGGCAACTGGACATCCGAACAAGATCCGCATACCAAAACCTGTGAGGCCATGCTGGAGCCACCAGCAACACAAACGATTGTTCCATGATGATTTTGGAGATCACTCTTGGAAGAAGAACTAGAGGCGGGAAAATATAAGCAGGTTGATAACACCAAGGAAGTGTCAATGCATCCACTGCTTCCGCTTGAAAATCCCTGGACCTGGACAGGTATCTGGGAAGTTTCTTGTTTAGATCTATCTCTGGAAGACCCCACATCTGAACAATCTGAGAAAACACATCTGGATGGAGAGACCACCACCAGCAGTACAAATGAACGCTCCATTATGATCTTGGAAATCACTCTTGGAAGAAGAACTAGAGGCGGAAAGAGATAAGCAGGTTGATAATTCCAAGGAAGCGACAACGCATCCACTGCTTCCGCCTGAGGATCCCTGGACCTGGACAGGTACCTGGGAAGTGTCCTGTTTAGATGAAAAGCCATCAGATCTATTTCTGGAAGCCCCCACATCTGAACAATCTGAAGAAACACATCTGGGTGAAGAGACCATTCTCCCGGATGTAAGGTCTGGCGACTGAGATAATCCGCTTCCCAATTGTCTATACCTGGGATATGCACCGTAGAAATTAGACAGGAGCTGGATTCCACCCAAACAAGTATCCGAGATACTTCTTTCATAGCTTGGGGACTGTGAGTCCCACCCTGATGATTGACATATGCCACTGTTGTGATATTGTCTGTCTGAAAACAAATGAACGGTTCTCTCTTTAACAGAGGCCAAAACTGAAGTGCTCTGAGAATTGCACATAGTCCTAAAATATTGATTGGTAATCTCGCCTCTTGAGATTTCCAAACCCCTCGTGCTGTCAGAGATCCCCAAACAGCTCCCCAACCTGAAAGATTTGCATCTGTTGTGATCACAGTCCAGGTTGGGCGAACAAAAGAAGCTCCTTGAACTAAACGCTGGTGATTTAACCACCACGTCAGAGAGTGTCGAACATTGGGATTTAAGGATATTAATTGTGATATCTTTGTATAATACCTGCACCATTGATTTAGCATACAAAGCTGGAGAGGTCTCATGTGAAAAACATAATTTATGTAAGAACGTACCTGATAAATTAATTTCTTTCATATTGGCAAGAGTCCATGAGCTAGTGACGTATGGGATATACATTCCTACCAGGAGGGGCAAAGTTTCCCAAATCTCAAAATGCCTATAAATACACCCCTCACCACACCCACAATTCAGTTTAACGAATAGCCAAGAAGTGGGGTGATAAGAAAGGAGCGAAAGCATCAACAAGGAATTGGAATAATTGTGCTTTATACAAAAAAATCATAACCACCACAAAAAGGGTGGGCCTCATGGACTCTTGCTAATATGAAAGAAATGAATTTATCAGGTAAGTTCTTACATAAATTATGTTTTCTTTCATGTAATTGGCAAGAGTCCATTAGCTAGTGACGTATGGGATAGCAAATACTTAAGATGTGGAACTCCACGCAAGAGTCACTAGAGAGGGAGGGATAAAAATAAAGACAGCCAATTCCGCTGAAAAATTAATCCACAACTTTAATAAAAAGTTTTAATCTTCATAATGAAAAAAACTGAAATTATAAGCAGAAGAATCAAACTGAAACAGCTGCCTGAAGTACTTTCTACCAAAAACTGCTTCTGAAGAAGAGAAAACATCAAAATGGTAGAATTTAGTAAAAGTATGCAAAGAAGACCAAGTCGCTGCTTCGCAAATCTGATCATCAGAAGCTTCATTCTTAAAAGCCCAGGAAGTAGAAACTGACCTAGTAGAATGAGCCGTAATCCTCTGAGGCGGGGATTTACCCAACTCCAAATAAGCATGACGAATCAAAAGCTTTAACCAAGATGCCAAAGAAATGGCAGAAGCCTTCTGACCTTTCCTAGCACCAGAAAAGATAACAAATAGACTAGAAGTCTTTCTGAAATCTTTAGTAGCTTCAACATAATATTTCAAAGCTCTTACCACATCCAAAGAATGTAAAGATCTCTCCAGAGAATTCTTAGGATTAGGACACAAGGAAGGGACAACAATTTCTCTACTAATGTCGTTGGAATTCACAACTTTAGGTAAAAATTTAAATGAAGTCCGCAAAACAGCCTTATCCTGATGAAAAATCAGAAAAGGAGATTCACAAGAAAGAGCAGATAATTCAGAAACTCTTCTAGCTGAAGAGATTGCCAAAAGGAACAATACTTTCCAGGAAAGTAACTTAATGTCCAAAGAATGCATAGGCTCAAACGGAGGAGCCTGTAAAGCCCTCAAAACCAAATTAAGATTCCAAGGAGAAATTGGCTTAATGACAGGCTTGATATGAACCAAAGCCTGAACAAAACAATGAATATCAGGAAGATTAGCAATCTTTCTGTGAAATAGAACAGAAAGAGCAGAGATTTGTCCTTTCAAGGAACTTGCAGACAAACCCTTATCCAAACCATCCTGAAGAAACTGTAAAATCCTAGGAATTCTAAAAGAATGCCAAGAGAATTTATGAGAAAAACACCACCACCAGCAGTACAAATGAACGCTCCATTATGATCTTGGAAATCACTCTTGGAAGAAGAACTAGAGGCGGAAAGAGATAAGCAGGTTGATAATTCCAAGGAAGCGACAACGCATCCACTGCTTCCGCCTGAGGATCCCTGGACCTGGACAGGTACCTGGGAAGTGTCCTGTTTAGATGAGAAGCCATCAGATCTATTTCTGGAAGCCCCCACATCTGAACAATCTGAAGAAACACATCTGGGTGAAGAGACCATTCTCCCGGATGTAAGGTCTGGCGACTGAGATAATCCGCTTCCCAATTGTCTATACCTGGGATATGGACCGCAGAGATTAGACAGGAACTGGATTCCGCCCATGCAAGTATCCGAGATACTTCTTTCATAGCTAGAGGACTGTGAGTCCCACCTTGATGATTGACATACGCCACGGTTGTGACATTGTCTGTCTGAAAACAAATAAACGATTCTTTCTTCAGAAGAGGCCAAAACTGAAGAGCTCTGAGAATCGCACGGAGTTCCAAAATATTGATTGGTAATCTCGCCTCTTGAGATTTCCAAACCCCCTGCGCTGTCAGAGATCCCCAGACAGCTCCCCAACCTGAAAGACTCGCATCTGTTGTGATCACAGTCCAGGTTGGACGAACAAAAGAGGCCCCCTGAACTAAACGATGGTGATCTAACCACCAAGTCAGAGAAAGACGAATATTGGGATTTAAGGATATTGATTGTGATATCCTTGTATAATCCCTGCACCATTGGCTCAGCATCCAAAGCTGAAGCGGTCTCATGTGAAAACGAGCAAAGGGGATCGCGTCCGATGCTGCAGTCATGAGGCCTAAAACCTCCATGCACATAGCTACTGAAGGGAATGATTGAAACTGAAGGTTCCGACAAGCTGAAACCAATTTCAGACGTCTTTTGTCTGTTAGAGACAAAGTCATGGATACTGAATCTATTTGGAATCCTAAAAAGGTTACCCTTGTCTGAGGAATCAAGGAACTTTTTGGTAAATTGATCCTCCAACCATGTTCTTGAAGAAACAACACTAGTTGATTCATGTGAGATTCTGCAGAATGTAAAGACTGAGCAAGTACCAAGATATTGTCCAAATAAGGAAACACCACAATACCCTGCACTCTGATTACAGAGAGTAGGGCACCGAGAACCTTCGAAAAGATCCTTGGAGCTGTTGCTAGGCCAAAAGGAAGAGCAACAAATTGGTAATGCTTGTCTAGAAAAGAGAATCTCAGGAACTGATAATGATCTGGATTAATCGGAATATGAAGATATGCATCCTGTAAATCTATTGTGGACATATAATGCCCTTGCTGAACAAAAGGCAGAATAGTCACCATTTTGAATGCTGGTATTCTTACATAACTATTCAAAATCTTTAGATCCAGAACTGGTCTGAAAGAATCCTCTTTCTTTGGAACAATGAACAGATTTAAATAAAACCCCAGACCCCGTTCCGGAAAGGGAACTGGCACAATTACCCCGGATAACTCCAGGTCTGAAACACACTTCAGGAAAGCCTGAGCCTTCACTGGGTTCACTGGAATGCGTGAGAGAAAGAAACTTCTCACAGGCGGTCTTACCTTGAAACCTATTCTGTACCCTTGAGAAACAATGTTCTGGATCCAATGATTTTGGATTGAATTGATCCAAACATCTTTGAAAAACCTTAATCTGCCCCCTACCAGCTGAGCTGGAATGAGGGCCGCACCTTCATGCAGACTTAGGGGCTGACTTTGGTTTCTTAAATGGCTTGGATTTATTCCATTTTGAGGAAGGCTTCCAATTGGAAACAGATTCCTTGGGGGAAGGATTAGGTTTTTGTTCTTTATTTTGACGAAAGGAACGAAAACGGATAGAAGCATTAGATTTCCCTTTAGGTTTTTTATCCTGAGGCAAAAAAACTCCCTTCCCCCCCAGTAACAGTTGAAATAATAGAATCCAACTGAGAACCAAATAAATTATTACCTTGGAAAGAAAGAGATAGCAATCTAGACTTAGATGTCATATCAGCATTCCAAGATTTAAGCCACAAAGCTCTTCTAGCTAAAATAGCTAAAGACATGGATCTAACATCAATTTTGATAATATCAAAAATGGCATCACAAATAAAATGATTAGCATGTTGCAGTAAGCGAACAATGCTATATACGTCAGAATCCAATTCTTGTTGCGCTAAATTCTCCAACCAAAACGTTGATGCAGCTGCAACATCAGCCAAAGAAATTGCAGGCCTGAGAAGATGACCTGAATATAAATAGGCTTTCCTTAGATAAGATTCAAGTTTCCTATCTAAAGGATCTTTAAAAGAAGTACTATCTTCCATAGGAATAGTGGTACGTTTAGCAAGAGTAGAAATAGCCCCATCAACTTTAGGGATCTTTTCCCAAAACTCTATTGAAATTGCTGGTAAAGGATACAATTTTTTAAACCTTGAAGAAGGAATAAAAGAAGTACCCGGCTTATTCCATTCCTAAGAAATCATATCAGAAATAGCATCAGGAATAGGAAAAACCTCTGGAGTAACCACAGGAGGTTTAAAAACATAATTTAAATGTTTACTAGTTTTAATTTCAAGAGGACTAGTTTCCTCAATATCCAAAGTAATTAACACTTCTTTTAACAAAGAATGAATATACTCCATTTAAAATAAATAAGTAGATTTGTCAGTGTCAATATCTGAGGAAGGATCTTCTGAATCAGATAGATCCTCATCAGAGGATGATAATTCATTATGCTGTCGGTCATTTAAAATTTCATCAACCTTATGAGAAGTTTTAAAAGACCTTTTACGTTTATTAGAAGGCGGAAAAGCAGACAGAGCCTTCTGAATAGAATCAGTAACAAATTCTTTAAAATTCATAGCTATATCATGTACATTAGAAGTTGAAGAAACTGCAACCGGCAATGTACTATTACTGATGGACACATTATCTGCATGTAAAAGTTTATCATGACAACTATTACAAATGACATTCGGAGATATAATCTCCACAAGTTTACAACAAATGCACTTAGCTTTGGTATATCAGGCAGCAAAGTTCCAACAGATACTTCTGAGACAGGATCAGATTGAGACATCTTGCAAAATGTAAAAGAAAAAACAACATATAAAGCAAAATTATCAATTTCCTTATATGACAGTTTCAGGAATGGGAAAAAATGCAAATAGCATAGCCCTCTGACATAGAAAAAGGCAAATAGCAATGGGGTGAAAAAATAATGAAAAAATTTGGCGCCAAGTATGACGCACAACGTAACTGAAATTTTTTTGGCGCCAACAACGTCCGGACACTCGCGTCACTAACGACGCAACCTTGTGTAAGGAAATAGGCGTGAACTATGACGCTGGAAATGACGAACTTGCGTCAACGGAGGTACTTTCGCGCCAAAAAATTCTGGCGCCAAGAATGACGCAATAAAGTCATTTGGCGCACCAGTGGGCCTAATTCTGCCCACAATTTGCAAAGAAAAATTAAGTCACTTTTAAACCCCAGGTAAGAAAAATATTTCTTAATATGTTTATTTTCCCCAAATATGAAACTGACAGTCTGCAAAAAGGAAATACATGAACCTGACTCATGGCAAATATAAGTACAATACATATATTTAGAACTTTATATTAATGCATAAAGTGCCAAACCATAGCTGAGGTGTCTTAAAGGGACAGTCTACACCAGAATGTTTATTGTTTTAAAAGATAGATAATCCCTTTATTGCCTATTCCCCAGTTTTGCATAACCAACACAGTTATATTAATATACTTATAACCTCTGTGATTATCTTGTATCTAAGCCTCTGCAAACTGCCCCTTTATTTCAGTTCTTTTGATAGACTTGCAGTTTAACCAATCAGTGCCTGCTCCCAGATTACTTCACGTGCACGAGCACAGTGTTATCTATATGAAATACGTGAACTAACACCATCTAGTGGTGAAAAAGTGTTAAAATGCATTCTGAAAAGAGGTGGTCTTCAAGGTCTAAGAAATTAGCATATGAACCTCCCAGGTTAAGCTTTCAACTAAGAATACCAAGAGAACAAAGCAAAATTGGTGATAAAAGTAAATTGGAAAATTGTTTTAAATGACATGCTCTATCTGAATCATAAAAGTTTATTTTGGCCTAGACTGTCCCTTTAAGTAACATACTTACCGAAAGACACCCATCCACATATAGCAGATAGCCAAACCAGTACTGAAACAGTTATCCGTAGAGGTAATGGTATATGAGAGTATATCGTCGATCTGAAAATGGAGGTAGGAGATGGGAGATGAATCTCTACGACCGATAACAGAGAACCTATGAAATAGATCTCCCGTGAGGAAAACCATTGCATTCAATAGGTGATACTCCCTTCACCTCCCTCTGACATTCGCTGTACTCTGAGAGGAATCGGGCTTCAAAATGCTGAGAAGCGCATGTCAACGTAGAAATCTTAGCACAAACTTACTTCACCACCTCCATAGGAGGCAAAGTTTGTAAAACTGAATTGTGGGTGTGGTGAGGGGTGTATTTATAGGCATTTTAAGGGTTTGGGAAACTTTGCCCCTCCTGGTAGGATTGTATATCCCATACGTCACTAGCTCATGGACTCTTGCCAATTACATGAAAGAAATAATAAACAAAATTATCAAAAATAATAACTACCAATAGCCCTTAAAATGGCCTTTTGTAGGGCATTGCCCTATGTTAAACAGCTCTTTTACCTTAAAAAATGACTAAGTCCCCTCTAAAAGTAAACACCCAAAATAAAAAAAACCTAACTCTAAAAAATCCTAAGCTACCCATTGCCCCTAAAGGGGCATTTGTATGGGCATTGCCCTTAAAAGGGCATTCAGCCCTTTTACAAGTGCCCACCACTTATCTAAAACCCCACCACCAAAACACTAACCCCATAAAATCTACTCACGGTTCCTGAAGTCTGGACATCCATCTTCATCCAGGCAGTGAGAAGTTTTCATCCAGGCTGTGACACCTTCATCCATCTCGGGAATGTCTTCTATCTTCATTCCGGCGGCGTGGAGTGGAGCTATCCTGGAGGGCGATGACATCCTGCGCAGAGCATCCTCTTTATATGGTCACTGCCGTACATTGAAGTTGAATGCAAGGTACCCGTTTCAAAAAGGCGTTCCTTGTATTCCTATTGATTTGAACAGCCAATAGGATTTCAGAAGCTCTCATCCTATTGGCTGATTTGAACAGCCAATAGGATTTCAGAAGCTCTCATCCTATTGACTGATTTGAATTTGAAGAATCAAATCAGCCAATAGTAATGCAAGGTACGCCATTTTGAAATGGGTACCTTGCATTCAACTTCAGTGTACGGCGGTGACCATATGAAGAGGACGCTCTGCGCAGGATGTCATCTGCCTCCAGGATAGGTCCGTCCACAGGGATGAAGATAGAAGACGTCCCCGAGATGGATGAAAGTGTCACCGCCTGGATGAAGATGAATGTCCGGGCTTCAGGAACCGTGAGTAGATTTTATGGGGTTAGTTTTTTTTTTTATTTGTTTGGGTGGGTTTTTTAGATAAGGGGTGAGCACTTGTAAAAGAACTGAATGCCCTTTTAAAGGGCAGTAAAAGAGCTAAATGCCCTTTTAAGGGCAATGCCCATACAAATGCCCCTTTAGGGGCAATGTGTAGCTTGGTATTTTTTAGAGTTATTTTTATTTTGGGGGTTGGTTGGTTGGGTGGGCTTTACTTTTAGGGGGGGACATATTTTTTTAAGGTAAAAGAGCTGTTTAATTTAGGGCAATGCCTTACAAAAGGCCCTTTTAAGGGATATTGGTAGTTTATTGTAGGTTAGGGGGTGTTTTTATTTTGGGGGGCTTTTTTATTTTTATAGGGCTATTAGATTAGGTGTAATTGTTTTTATTTTTGATAATTTTGTTTATATTTTTGTAATCTTACGGCTAGATTACGAGTTTTGCGGTATGATTGAAAAAGCAGCGTTATGGCTCTTTTTCACTACCGCAGGTATTACGAGTCTTTCAGGTTTAGCAACGTAACTACCGCAACTTTCAAAAAGTCCTTTCTCAATGGGACTTCCTTTGCGCCGGTATTACGAGTTTGCCTGGGAGGCCAAAAAGTGAGCGGTCAAGATTCATACCGTAAAACTCATGGCAAATATAAGTACAATACATATATTTAGAACTTTATATTAATGCATAAAGTGCCAAACCATAGCTGAGGTGTCTTAAAGGGACAGTCTACACCAGAATGTTTATTGTTTTAAAAGATAGATAATCCCTTTATTGCCTATTCCCCAGTTTTGCATAACCAACACAGTTATATTAATATACTTATAACCTCTGTGATTATCTTGTATCTAAGCCTCTGCAAACTGCCCCTTTATTTCAGTTCTTTTGATAGACTTGCAGTTTAACCAATCAGTGCCTGCTCCCAGATTACTTCACGTGCACGAGCACAGTGTTATCTATATGAAATACGTGAACTAACACCATCTAGTGGTGAAAAAGTGTTAAAATGCATTCTGAAAAGAGGTGGTCTTCAAGGTCTAAGAAATTAGCATATGAACCTCCCAGGTTAAGCTTTCAACTAAGAATACCAAGAGAACAAAGCAAAATTGGTGATAAAAGTAAATTGGAAAATTGTTTTAAATGACATGCTCTATCTGAATCATAAAAGTTTATTTTGGCCTAGACTGTCCCTTTAAGTAACATACTTACCGAAAGACACCCATCCACATATAGCAGATAGCCAAACCAGTACTGAAACAGTTATCCGTAGAGGTAATGGTATATGAGAGTATATCGTCGATCTGAAAATGGAGGTAGGAGATGGGAGATGAATCTCTACGACCGATAACAGAGAACCTATGAAATAGATCTCCCGTGAGGAAAACCATTGCATTCAATAGGTGATACTCCCTTCACCTCCCTCTGACATTCGCTGTACTCTGAGAGGAATCGGGCTTCAAAATGCTGAGAAGCGCATGTCAACGTAGAAATCTTAGCACAAACTTACTTCACCACCTCCATAGGAGGCAAAGTTTGTAAAACTGAATTGTGGGTGTGGTGAGGGGTGTATTTATAGGCATTTTGAGGTTTGGGAAACTTTGCCCCTCCTGGTAGGATTGTATATCCCATACGTCACTAGCTCATGGACTCTTGCCAATTACATGAAAGAAATAATAAACAAAATTATCAAAAATAATAACTACCAATAGCCCTTAAAATGGCCTTTTGTAGGGCATTGCCCTATGTTAAACAGCTCTTTTACCTTAAAAAATGACTAAGTCCCCTCTAAAAGTAAACACCCAAAATAAAAAAAACCTAACTCTAAAAAATCCTAAGCTACCCATTGCCCCTAAAGGGGCATTTGTATGGGCATTGCCCTTAAAAGGGCATTCAGCCCTTTTACAAGTGCCCACCACTTATCTAAAACCCCACCACCAAAACACTAACCCCATAAAATCTACTCACGGTTCCTGAAGTCTGGACATCCATCTTCATCCAGGCAGTGAGAAGTTTTCATCCAGGCTGTGACACCTTCATCCATCTCGGGAATGTCTTCTATCTTCATTCCGGCGGCGTGGAGTGGAGCTATCCTGGAGGGCGATGACATCCTGCGCAGAGCATCCTCTTTATATGGTCACTGCCGTACATTGAAGTTGAATGCAAGGTACCCGTTTCAAAAAGGCGTTCCTTGTATTCCTATTGATTTGAACAGCCAATAGGATTTCAGAAGCTCTCATCCTATTGGCTGATTTGAACAGCCAATAGGATTTCAGAAGCTCTCATCCTATTGACTGATTTGAATTTGAAGAATCAAATCAGCCAATAGTAATGCAAGGTACGCCATTTTGAAATGGGTACCTTGCATTCAACTTCAGTGTACGGCGGTGACCATATGAAGAGGACGCTCTGCGCAGGATGTCATCTGCCTCCAGGATAGGTCCGTCCACAGGGATGAAGATAGAAGACGTCCCCGAGATGGATGAAAGTGTCACCGCCTGGATGAAGATGAATGTCCGGGCTTCAGGAACCGTGAGTAGATTTTATGGGGTTAGTGTTAGTTTTTTTTTTTATTTGTTTGGGTGGGTTTTTTAGATAAGGGGTGAGCACTTGTAAAAGAACTGAATGCCCTTTTAAAGGGCAGTAAAAGAGCTAAATGCCCTTTTAAGGGCAATGCCCATACAAATGCCCCTTTAGGGGCAATGTGTAGCTTGGTATTTTTTAGAGTTATTTTTATTTTGGGGGTTGGTTGGTTGGGTAGGCTTTACTTTTAGGGGGGGACATATTTTTTTAAGGTAAAAGAGCTGTTTAATTTAGGGCAATGCCTTACAAAAGGCCCTTTTAAGGGATATTGGTAGTTTATTGTAGGTTAGGGGGTGTTTTTATTTTGGGGGGCTTTTTTATTTTTATAGGGCTATTAGATTAGGTGTAATTGTTTTTATTTTTGATAATTTTGTTTATATTTTTGTAATCTTACGGCTAGATTACGAGTTTTGCGGTATGATTGAAAAAGCAGCGTTATGGCTCTTTTTCACTACCGCAGGTATTACGAGTCTTTCAGGTTTAGCAACGTAACTACCGCAACTTTCAAAAAGTCCTTTCTCAATGGGACTTCCTTTGCGCCGGTATTACGAGTTTGCCTGGGAGGCCAAAAAGTGAGCGGTCAAGATTCATACCGTAAAACTGAAAGTTAGTAGTTATGGGTTTTATGCTACAACGCCGTACCATAAAACTCATAACTAAAGTGCTAAAAAGTACACAAACACCCATAAACGACCTATTAACCCCTAAACCGAGACCCTCCCACATCGCAAACACATTATAGTTATTAACCCCTAATCTGCTGCTCCAATGTCACCACCACCTACATTACAGTTATTAACCCCTAATCTGCCGTCCCCAATGTCGCCGCCACCTACATTACAGTTATTAACCCCTAATCTGCCACCCCAACGTCGCCGCCACTATACTAAAGGTATTAACCCCTAAACCTAACCATAAGTGTAACCCTAACCCCCACTAACTTTAATGTAATTAAAATAAATCTAAATAAAACCTGCTATTAATAACGAAATAATTCCTATTTAAAACAAAATACTTACCTGTAAAATAAAACCTAAGCTAGCTACGCTATAACTAATAGTTACATTGTAGCTAGCTTAGGTTTTATTTTTATTTCTCAGGCAAGTTTGTATTTATTTTAACTAGGTAGAATAGTTACTAAATAGTCATTAACTATTTACTAACTACCTAGCTAAAATAAATACAAATTTACCTGTAAAATAAAACCTAACCTGTCTTACACTAACACCTAATCTTACACTACAATTAAATACATTACATTAATTAAATAAAATTAACTAAATTACAAAAACAAACAAACAAACACTAAATTACACAAAATAAAAAATAAATTATCAAATAAAGAAATCGGCTCTTTTACCTGTAAAAAAATAAATAAAAACAACCCCCCAATAGTAAAACCCACCACTAACACAACCAAACCCCCCAAATAAAATCCTAACTAAAAAAATCTAAGCTCCCCATTGCCCTGAAAAGGGCATTTGGATGGGCATTGCCCTTAAAAGGGCATTTAGCTCTTTTTCCACCCAAACCCTAATCTAAAAAGTAAAACCCACCCAATAAACCCTTAAAAAAACAACTAACACTAACCCCCGAAGATCCACTTACAGTTTTTGAAGAACCGACATCCATCCTCAACGAAGCGGCAGAAGTCATCGAGGCCGGCAGAAGTCTTCATTCAAGCGGCCTGAAGTCTTCATCCAAGCCTGCAGAAGTCTTCATCCATCTTCAAGACATCCGGCGCGGAGCATTCTCTTCAATCAACGTCTTCTTGAACAATGAATTCTCCTTTAAATGACGTCATCCAAGATGGCTTCCCTTGAATTCCGTTTGGCTGATCGAATTCTATCAGAATTAAAGGTGAAAAAATCCTATTGGCTATTGAAATCAGCCAATACGATTGAGCTTCAATCCTATTGGCTGATCCAATCAGCCAATAGGATTGAGCTCGCATTCTATTGGCTATTCCAATCAGTTTAAATATTTGATCATTTCTTTTTTATTTTGTGTAATTTAGTGTTTGTTTTTTTGTAATTTAGTTAATTGTATTTAATTAATGCAATTTATTTAATTGTAGTGTAAGGTTAGGTGTTAGTGTAAGACAGGTTAGGTTTTATTTTATAGGTAAATTTGTATTTATTTTAGCTAGGTAGTTAGTAAATAGTTAATAACTATTTAGTAACTATTCTACCTAGTTAAAATAAATACAAACTTAGCTGTGAAATAAAAATAAAACTATTAGTTATATTGTAGCTAGTTAAGGGTTTATTTTACAGGTAAGTATTTAGTTTTAAATAAGAATTATTTAGTTATTAATAGGTTTTATTTAGATTTATTTTAATTACATTAAAGTTAGTGGGTGCTAGGGTTAGGGCTAGGGTTAGGTTTAGGGGTTAATACCTTTAGTATAGTGGTGGCGACGTTGGGTGCGGCAGATTAGGGTTAATAAGTGTAGGTAGGTGGCGGCGACATTGGTGGCAGCAGATTAGGGGTTAATAAGTGTAATGTAGGTGGCGGCGACATTGGGGGTGGCAGATTAGGGGTTAATAACTATAATGTAGGTGGCGGCGGTGTCAGGGCAGCAGATTAGGGGTAAATAACTAATGTAGGTGGCGGCGATGTCGGGGGCGGCAGATTAGGGGTTAATAAGTGTATGTAGGTGGCAGCGACATTGGGGGCGGCAGATTAGGGGTTAATAAGTGTAATGTAGGTGGTGGGGCGGCAGATTAGGGGTTAATAAGTGTAATGTAGCTGGTGGCGGCGGCAGATTAGGGGTTAATAAGTATAATGTAGGTGGCGGCAATGTCGGGGGCAGCAAATTACGGGTGTTTAGACTCAGGGTTTATGTTAGGGTGTTAGGTGTAAACATAACTTTTCTTTCTCCATAGGAATCAATGGGGCTGCGTTACGGAGCTTTACACTCCTTTATTGCAGGTGTTAGGCTTTTTTTTAGCCGGCTCTCCCCATTGATGTCTATGGGAAAATCATGCACGAGCACCGCAGCGCTGGTATTGGAGTGCGGTATGGAGCTCAATTTTGCTTTACGCTGCAATATTGCCTGCTAACGACGGGTTTTTGTAAACCTGTAATACCAGCGCTGTAGTGAGGTGAGCGGTGACAATAACTTGCAAGTTAGCACAGCACCGCTGATAACGCAAAACTCGTAATCTAGCTGTTTTTTATTTTTCGTAATTTAGTGTTTAATATTTTTTGTAATTTTTTCGTAGTGTTAGGTTTTTTTAAATTTATAATTTAGATTTTTTAATTGGAAGTTTTTTTATTTTATTAGAATAGTTATGCTAGGTTATAGTTAGTTTTTTTTTCTATTTCACAGGCAAGTTTTTATTTATTTAAAGATAGTTATATTGTAATTTTAATTTAAAGTTAAGGGGGTGTTAGGTTTAGGGGTTAATAGTTTAATTAAGTATTTTGCGATGTGGGGGGCTGGAGGTTTAGGGGTTAATAGGTTTATTTAGGTGTCGGCGATGTCGGGGAACAGCGGATTAGGGGTTATTAGGTTTATTTAGGTGTCGGCAATGTCGGGGGCGGCGGATTAGGGTTTAATAGGTTTAATAGTCGCAATGTGGTTGGGCTGCAGATTAGGGGTTAATAAATTTTATATAGTGTTTGCAATGCGGGAGGGAGGCAGTTTAGGGGTTAATAGGTAGTTTATGGGTGTTTACTTTGTAACATTTTAGTTCTGAGTTTTGTGAAACATTTTTGTTACACAAAATCCATAACTACTGCTCTCGGATGGCGGTATGGATTGTGTCAGTATAGGCTGTAATGCAAGCATTTTAGGTGCTTTAGAAATTCAGCACTCAAATATCATTTTTTTGAGTGTGCAGAATGGAGGTTGCGTTACAGGCTAAAATGCTTGCATTAAAAGCTATACCGCAGAGACTCGTAATATGCGTTCCTGGCCATTCCAGCGTAATGGCCAATTTTTTAGCGTTAATAGCCGTACCGCAACACTTGTAATCTAGCCAAATGTAAATTATCAAGTTTAACCTTTTTCACCACTAAGCCATTTAATACCCTTGTGCTGAAGCAGTTTTCAGTCTTTTGCATTCATTGTATTTAGAATTCAGCCCTACATATATTATATCACAATCAAATAACAGGTGAGTTTTCATCTATGTGTTTTATTGGGCGGGAGTGCCCTTAAAGTGAGACACGTCACACACATACACTTACCCATGCCCTGTTTCACACAGACATGTCATACACATCCACTCACCTGTGCCCTACATCCCACAGACACATCACACACGTACACTCACCTGGGCCCTACATCCCACAGACACATCACACACGTACACTCACCTGTGCCCTGTTTCCCACAGCCACCTCACACACGTACACTCACCTGTGTCCTGCATACTTTACATGTCACACATGTACACTCACCTGTGTCTTCCGTCCCTTACATGTCACACATGTACACTCACCTGTGTCCTGCATCCCTTACATGTCACACATGTACACTCACCTGTGACCTATGTCCCTTACATGCCACACACATACATACATTTGTGCATGTTGTCTTACTCCAAGCTGTATAGGCTGGAAAGCCTACTACCAATTAAGCATATTAGGTGATGTGCATCTCTGTAATGAGAAGGGGTGTGGTCTAATGACATCAACACCCTATATCAGGTGTGCATAATTATTAGGCAACTTCCTTTCCTTTGGCAAAATGGGTCAAAAGAAGGACTTGACAGGCTCAGAAAAGTCAAAAATAGTGAGATATCTTGCAGAGGGATGCAGCACTCTTGAAATTGCAAAGCTTCTGAATCGAACAATCAAGCGTTTCATTCAAAATAGTCAACAGGGTCGCAAGAAGCGTGTGGAAAAACCAAGGCGCAAAATAACTGCCCATGAACTGAGAAAAGTCAAGCGTGCAGCTGCCAAGATGCCACTTGCCACCAGTTTGGCCATATTTCAGAGCTGCAACATCACTGGAGTGCCCAAAAGCACAAGGTGTGCAATACTCAGAGACATAGCCAAGGTAAGAAAGGCTGAAAGACGTCCACCACTGAACAAGACACACAAGCTGAAACGTCAAGACTGGGCCAAGAAATATCTCAAGACTGATTTTTCTAAGGTTTTATGGACTGATGAAATGAGAGTGAGTCTTGATGGGCCAGATGGATGGGCCTGTGGCTGGATTGGTAAAGGGCAGAGAGCTCCAGTCCGACTCAGACGCCAGCAAGGTGGAGGTGGAGTACTGGTTTGGGCTGGTATCATCAAAGATGAGCTTGTGGGGCCTTTTCGGGTTGAGGATGGAGTCAAGCTCAATTCCCAGTCCTACTGCCAGTTTCTGGAAGACACCTTCTTCAAGCAGTGGTACAGGAAGAAGTCTGCATCCTCCAAGAAAAACATGATTTTCATGCAGGACAATGCTCCATCACACGCGTCCAAGTACTCCACAGCGTGGCTGGCAAGAAAGGGTATAAAAGAAGAAAATCTAATGACATGGCCTCCTTGTTCACCTGATCTGAACCCCATTGAGAACCTGTGGTCCATCATCAAATGTGAGATTTACAAGGAGGGAAAACAGTACACCTCTCTGAACAGTGTCTGGGAGGCTGTGGTTGCTGCTGCACGCAATGTTGATGGTGAACAGATCAAAACACTGACAGAATCCATGGATGGCAGGCTTTTGAGTGTCCTTGCAAAGAAAGGTGGCTATATTGGTCACTGATTTGTTTCTGAATGTCAGAAATGTATATTTGTGAATGTTGAGATGTTATATTGGTTTCACTGGTAAAAATAAATAATTGAAATGGGTATATATTTGTTTTTTGTTAAGTTGCCTAATAATTATGCATAGTAATAGTCACCTGCACACACAGATATCCCCCTAAAATAGCTAAAACTAAAAACAAACTAAAAACTACTTCCAAAAATATTCAGCTTTGATATTAATGAGTTTTTTGGGTTCATTGAGAACATGGTTGTTGTTCAATAATAAAATTAATCCTCAAAAATACAACTTGCCTAATAATTCTGCACTCCCTGTACACTCACCTGTGCCTACATTGTCACATATTTCCTGCTCTGCAGCTTCTGTTATATTTCTTAGCCACTGATTTTCTGTTTGTTCCATGTTATATGAAATCTTAGCATCATTTTCAACTGAAATAAAAATAATGAAAGAATCACTATTTTAAGTGTCAATTGTCTCTTTTAAAAAACTTAAGATTAAAATAAAATGTAAAAAATTGTATAATTTAACTAAACCGGAGTGTAGATCACTAGCAGTCACATCTGGAAGAAATTCTATGTAGTGACAGCATATCTGTAAGCATAACATGTGCCATGTAATAAAGCAAGTTAGCTGGGATTCAGTGACTTTACTAGCTGCAAATACACCCAAAAAAAAAAAAGTTTTTTTTGGAGTTTTCAAAATAAAATCCACTCTAATGTTTATTTTGTGTGTTTTTTTATTAAAACCTTACATATGCTTTGCAAATGCACTCATATCACAGTAACACCCTTTATACCTGACATTGGGACAATACAGCACTAGTATTCAAAAAACCCAAATACCTGATATGGAAACAATAACACACTAGTATTCCAACAGCAACTATAACTAACATAGGGACAATCCAGCACTTGTATTCCAACAAGACAATAAAGTAGTATTCCAACAGCACCCAATGTTCTCCCCAGGACCTTTTTAGCGGGTGCACCACCCGGCTAAAATTTTAGCCAATATTAAGCTAAAATTAGCTAATATTAAAAATGTTAACTTTTTATTTCACAAATTATCATTAAATAAATTTCTGTTATTATGCTTTTAATTGGTGTTTTGGATAGCTTCAAATGATAAAATATTACACTGCCCCAACCCAGCTACTTCATAATGCCACCCAAATACTTTATAATGCTACCCGGCTGGCAATATTTTCTGTGCAGAACACTGAGCACCTATACTGACATGGGGACAGTACAGCTTTATTTTTTCAACAGCCCCTGTATCTGACATGGAAACAATATAGCCCTAGTATTCCAAAAACCTCTATACCTGAGATGGGGATAATACCGCACTAGTAATCCAACAGCTCCTATACCTGACATGGGGACAATACAGCAGTAGTATTCTAACAGCCTCTATACCTGAGATGGGGATAATACAGCACTAGTATTCCAACAGGCTCTATACCTGAAATGGGGATAATAGAGCACTAGTATTCCAACAGCTCCTATACCTGACATGGGACAATACAGCACTAGTATTCCAACAACCCTATACCTTACCTGGGGACAATATAGCACTAGTATTCCAACAGACCCTATACCAGACATGTGAACAGTACAGCATTAGTATTCCAACAGACCCTATACCAGAAATGGGAACAATACAAAACAAATATGTATCTGGGAACATGCACAGACATTACATAAGTGCACACAGTCAAAACCGGATTACTTTATACAAACAAACAATATTGCAGAGAGGTTCATGGTCTTTCTTAATAAATATATCTAAAAAATAAAATGTTCACCCACAGGCCAAATCTCTGCATCTACATCTGTGTGTCAACATGTACAGCTTATTAGTATACGCAATTTAATTGGATACACTATTGCACGCTTCTACAATTTCCATGTTCACTGCTGCTGCCACTTGTCACCACAGTAATTATTACTAATATTGCCTTTTTGAATAGGTGTATTGTGCTCTCTGCATCGGTTTGGTTAGTTCAATATTTAATGCTTTAGCTTGCTAGCAAAATAAAATATGCCTATAAAAATTTCCACTTCAAAAAATACGAACATGCTTCTCTGCTGGTCTTTCACAGGTATGATAGAAGGTTTAAATACAATGTCCCTTTAACTCACAATATACAGATGAGTGGTGTGATAACTCCTTTTTATGCAAGGTGAAAGACTGGTTATAGATCTCAGCTGCAGAATTTCTCAGAAATAGTCACTGTGGGAGTGTGGCACAGTGTAAATTGACAGATACAACTTTAAGCTTCCACGGTAGATACTTTGTATCAGAAAGGGAATAGTATCTTCAATGCAGAATTATTAAGGTTAAAATTTAGATTTCCCACCAAATGGTGGCAGTGTCCCTCTTTTTTTGTGAACTACATTGCAGTGTGAAGGAAAACAACACAGCGTGATACAGGCTGAGTATTCACAGCAGGAATGTCTGTAAGTACTGCCAGCAGGGATTCAGGTTTATGAATTGGTGAGTTACCCGTGGGGGTTAGAGGAGAGCAGATCTGTCTTTGTACAGGTGCAGCAGGAGGAAAGATCAACTTCAGCAGTTCCAGAAAATGGGAAAGGAAACTTGTTCAGTTGTAAGAGGTTAGAAAACACAGCTCCTTAGATGCTTTACACACTGGCTCTATAGTTAGTAATAGGAAAACACACTGCAGGTGGAGAGGCTGGAGTAGGAGGTGCCACACAGAGTAGCAAGTTTCCCCAGAATCCTCACTGAACAGGGGTCCTGCTGTTTGTTACCGCAGTGAAAGTAAAACCTCTTGCTTTGCTTACGGATTTATCTATCTAGCAGCCAGAACCAGGAGAGGTTTAGCAAATCTTGTTGAAAACTGAAAGGACAGGTCAGGAATAATCTGAAGAGAGAGGTAAGAACTCAGCAAGCAGAGTCTCAGAATGTTTTGCAGAGCACACAAGTGAAGCCTGCATGCATTTAGCTTGTCAAGCAAGGATATTCAGGCTAGGGGGGGTTAAATGTGCAATGTGACATCATAGCTGGAAGAATGGTGTTAAAGGTATATTACAAGCCGCTTTAAAGATTACATAAAGCTGTGAGATTTATTTTATGCTCCTACAAAGTTCTACCTGTGCATCTGCAGCTGATTAGATCACACAATGATTATACTCTGGCAGATATAAATATCAGCAGCTGTATAGGGTCTTCCTGCTGATGTCATTATATGATCAGGACTGATTTAACTAAATACTACAAATGTGACAACAGTCAGTGAGTATCAGGCTATATTATACTGTGACACTCAGTGTGTGATTGAGGTGATACTCTGACTGGTGATATAATGTACAATACTTACAGACAATAAGCTATAAAAACCAGGCAATACCCAATAAACAGAAGACACGTCACACACGTGCACTTACCTTCATTGTCACTGTCACACATTTCCTGCATTGGAGCTTCCAGCTGACACGTTACACTCAGATCTTCTGTTTTAACATCTACGTCAGTATTAATGTCATCTGTCAGAACATTTATTGCAGACAATATATATCATTGTTTAGGACTTCATTTCACCCCAAAAAGCAACTAATATTTAACACAGTAATGGGTACGTTATACATTTCCTTACACTTTATATTTAGGGGATATTGAAAATGATCAATAATATCAAAATCTATTTTTTTTAGATTTGAAAATTAAGATGTTATGTTGAATATTTAAAAAACATGGGAAATTTAAATGTTTGAGTATGAAGCATATACACCCAACACATACTTCAGAACTTAAATGTACACATAATAATCTGTAGATTAAAGAAATGATCTACTACAGTCATTGATTTAAAAGGAGAATTATATTGCAAAGTACCAGTTGCCATTTTATTCCTATATTAAGACATTGATTAATGGCCAAAATGACTGAATTCACAATAAAAGCAGAATTGTCAAAAACAAAATTTATGTTTACCTGATAAATTATTTTCTTTCCTGGCATGGAGAGTCCACAAATCCATTCTAATTACAAGTGGGAATTCAATTTCTGGCCACCAGGAGAAGGTAAAGAACACCTCAGCAAAGCTTTAAGTATCCTCACTTCCCACAATCACCCAGTCATTCAGCCGAAGGAATACGGAAGAGGACACAAATGGTATAGGAGGTACCTGAAGTTTAGAAAATGACAAAGGCCATCTTAAAATTTAAATAAGGGCGGGTTGTGAACTCTCCATGCCAGGAAAGAAAATAATTTATCAGGTAAGCATACATTTTGTTTTCTTTCCAATAGCATGGAAAGTCCATGAATGCATTCTAATTACTAGTGGGAACCAATACCCAAGCTAGAGGACACAGAATGAAAAGGGAGGGAGAACAAGACAGGCGGACCTAAACAGAAGGCACCACCGCTAGAGAATCTTTCCCCCAAAGGAAACCTCAGTTGAAGCAAAAACAACATGAAAAAATTTGAAAAAATATGTAACAAGGACCAAGTGGCCGCCTTGCAAAACTGCTCCACAGAAAACTTGTCTATAAAGGCTCAGGAGGTAGTTGTCCAACCAACACATAGGCCGACCGAGAGACAATCCTGAACCAAAATGAAAAGAGAAGAGGACATGGCCTTCAGGCCCATACTTCTGCAAAAAAACACAAGAAGGGCAGAAGAAGCTAACAAAATAACCTAAGAACAGAATGCATAGACTCAAACTGAGCCTACTGCAAATTTGAGAACAAGATTAAAACTTCAAGAGGAGCTACAGGATTTAACACAGACCTGATCCTGACCAGGACCTGGACAAGAACCAAACGTCTGAAAGTCAGTCAAACGATAATATAACAGAACAGAAAGGACAGAAATCTGATCTATCGGGAGAACTAGCTGGCAAACTCTTCTCCAGACAGTCCTGGAGAAAATGACAAAATAAAGGGTACTCCCACCCTACGCCAGGAAACATTAGTTAGACAAAACTAGGCATTCAAACTCCATTAAGTGTCAGAGAATCTAAAATTGGGCGTAAAAAAAGACCTTAAAGAAGAAGGTCTGTCCTCAGGATAGAGGACATCGTTCAGTTCCGCAAACCAAATCTTGCAAAGCCAACCTGAAGCAATAATAATCACTGGAGCCTCTGGAGCCCCCCACCAGAGGATATTATAGAAATTACCTCTGGATGAGATGCCCACTCCCCTGGGAGAAACAACAACCTCATCGCTAAGGAACTCCATGTTCCTCCCTGATGGTTGATAAAAACCATCAAAGAAAGTTGTCCGGTTGAAATCAGATAAACCGGACTGAACTCAGTCGGGCCAGACTATCAGGCCCTTAATGGTTCCCCAGCCGGAAGGCTGGAAACTGAATAAACAATATACCAGAACGGTAACGAGAGGCATATGCCTTGGGACCAAAGGTCCTAAGCAATCCAACAGAACTGAGAGAGACATGTCAGGTTGTCTAGGACAATCCTCTGAGAAGGTTCGAGTGGTTCACAGATCAGGGAAAGAAAACTGCTCCCCAAGTCCAAGTAGACCTGAAGAGAAAAGGTTTAAATGCAAACTGCATGGCGGGGACGTTGCTGGTGACCCCCTGGTTGGGCCCTGCCTGGTATTGAACCTGGGACTCCAGGTTCAGAGACCAGTTTGCTCTGTCTGTGCCTGAAATAACCCTACGAGAAATCATAGAGAGTTACAGCTACAATAATAATACATACTCTTGTCCATCTTGAAATAGCCTAAAAAGGATAAAAGAAGACCATGCAGCAACAGCTGGACTTAAATTCGCAACCTGACTTCTGAGGCAGCTCAGCTACCCACTAGGCTACATTGGCTGGATCTTGATCCAGAACTGAAGGATAAAACCGCAGAGGATTACCTCTTGGCTACTAAGTAGACCCAAAGTAGGGGTATTAAATAAACACTTCAGCAACTAGAACAAAATAGGCAGGTTGCTGAAAACACTATGACTACATGCTGTCAGCAAAAACACAAAATAGCAGCAAAGATGAAAACTAATGGCAACATAAAAATTATCCCCATAAGAGATAATAAGAAAAATTGCCCAACAATAAGAAGTAACATCAGCTCCCTATAGGGGAAAAAAGATCTATATTATTTAAAATAGGTCAGATCGGATGTATGAAACTGTCTGGGCATGCTCAGGACTGAACCTGGGCCTCCCAGACTTTCTGACTGTGCCCAATTCTTCTGAGCTAACTGCAGAGCTCTAATACTTCTATTATAAAGAGATAGGGCTAAACATGCAAACGTTAAAAAATCCCTAAAGGTCCACAATAATAAGAACAGCAGAAAAAAGATAAGCAGAAATAGTGCTTATAACGATATTCAAAAAATGAAATGCAAAAATGTTATTTAATATGTACCGTATAAGAAATGTAATGTAAGATAAACATATAACATATCAAAATATACTTCTACTATAAAGGATAGGGGTAAAAATGTACAGTAGAAAAGAATACGAGAATCAGACATAAGGCTTATAACGATATCAACTACCTACTGCTACAACAGAAAAACAGAATTTATGCTTACCTGATAAATTACTTTCTCCAACGGTGTGTCCGGTCCACGGCGTCATCCATAACTTGTGGGAATATTCTCCTCCCCAACAGGAAATAGCAAAGAGCACAGCAAAAGCTGTCCATATAGTCCCTCCTAGGCTCCGCCCACCCCAGTCATTCGACCGACGGACAGGAGAAAAACAGGAGAAACCATAGGGTGCCGTGGTGACTGTAGTTAAAGAAAGAAATTCATCAAACCTGATTAAAAAACCAGGGCGGGCCGTGGACCGGACACACCGTTGGAGAAAGTAATTTATCAGGTAAGCATAAATTCTGTTTTCTCCAACATTGGTGTGTCCGGTCCACGGCATCATCCATAACTTGTGGGAACCAATACCAAAGCTTTAGGACACGGATGAAGGGAGGGAGCCAATCAGGTTACCTAAACGGAAGGCACCACGGCTTGCAAAACCTTTCTCCCAAAAATAGCCTCCGAAGAAGCAAAAGTATCAAATTTGTAGAATTTGGCAAAAGTGTGCAGGGAAGACCAAGTCGCTGCCTTACATATCTGATCAACAGAAGCCTCGTTCTTGAAGGCCCATGTGGAAGCCACAGCCCTAGTAGAGTGAGCTGTGATGCGTTCCGGGAGGCTGCCGTCCGGCAGTCTCATAAGCCAATCGGATGATGCTTTTCAGCCAAAAGGAAAGAGAGGTAGCAGTAGCTTTTTGACCTCTCCTCTTGCCAGAATAAACGACAAACAGAGAAGACGTTTGTCTGAAATCTTTTGTTGCTTCTAAATAGAACTTTAAAGCACGAACTACATCTAAATTGTGTAACAAACGTTCCTTCTTTGAAACTGGATTCGGACACAAAGAAGGCACAACTATTTCCTGGTTAATATTCTTGTTGGAAACAACCTTTGGAAGGAAACCAGGTTTAGTACGCAACACAACCTTATCTGAATGGAACACCAGATAGGGCGGATTACACTGCAGAGCAGATAACTCAGAAACTCTTCTAGCAGAAGAAATAGCAACCAAAAACAGAACTTTCCAAGATAACATCTTGATATCTATGGAATGTAGAGGTTCAAACGGAACCCCTTGAAGAACTGAAAGAACTAAATTCAGACTCCAGGGAGGAGTCAAGGGTCTGTAAACAGGCTTGATCCTGACCAAAGCCTGAACAAAAACTTGAACATCTGGCACAGCTGCCAGTCGTTTGTGTAACAAGACAGATAAAGCAGAAATCTGTCCCTTTAGAGAATTCGCTGATAATCCCTTATCCAAACCTTCTTGAAGAAAAGAAAGGATTCTAGGAATTTTGATCTTACTCCATGAGAATCCCTTGGATTCACACCAGCAGATATATCTTTTCCATATTTTATGGTAAATTTTTCTAGTTACAGGTTTTCTGGTTTGTACCAGAGTATCTATCACAGAATCCGAAAACCCACGCTTAGATAAAATCAAGCGTTCAATTTCCAAGCCGTCAGCTGGAGAGAAACTAGATAAAATATTACACTGCCCCAACCCAGCTACTTCATAATGCCACCCAAATACTTTATAATGCTACCCGGCTGGCAATATTTTCTGTGCAGAACACTGAGCACCTATACTGACATGGGGACAGTACAGCTTTATTTTTTCAACAGCCCCTGTATCTGACATGGAAACAATATAGCCCTAGTATTCCAAAAACCTCTATACCTGAGATGGGGATAATACCGCACTAGTAATCCAACAGCTCCTATACCTGACATGGGGACAATACAGCAGTAGTATTCTAACAGCCTCTATACCTGAGATGGGGATAATACAGCACTAGTATTCCAACAGGCTCTATACCTGAAATGGGAATAATAGAGCACTAGTATTCCAACAGCTCCTATACCTGACATGGGACAATACAGCACTAGTATTCCAACAACCCTATACCTTACCTGGGGACAATATAGCACTAGTATTCCAACAGACCCTATACCAGACATGTGAACAGTACAGCATTAGTATTCCAACAGACCCTATACCAGAAATGGGAACAATACAAAACAAATATGTATCTGGGAACATGCACAGACATTACATAAGTGCACACAGTCAAAACCGGATTACTTTATACAAACAAACAATATTGCAGAGAGGTTCATGGTCTTTCTTAATAAATATATCTAAAAAATAAAATGTTCACCCACAGGCCAAATCTCTGCATCTACATCTGTGTGTCAACATGTACAGCTTATTAGTATACGCAATTTAATTGGATACACTATTGCACGCTTCTACAATTTCCATGTTCACTGCTGCTGCCACTTGTCACCACAGTAATTATTACTAATATTGCCTTTTTGAATAGGTGTATTGTGCTCTCTGCATCGGTTTGGTTAGTTCAATATTTAATGCTTTAGCTTGCTAGCAAAATAAAATATGCCTATAAAAATTTCCACTTCAAAAAATACGAACATGCTTCTCTGCTGGTCTTTCACAGGTATGATAGAAGGTTTAAATACAATGTCCCTTTAACTCACAATATACAGATGAGTGGTGTGATAACTCCTTTTTATGCAAGGTGAAAGACTGGTTATAGATCTCAGCTGCAGAATTTCTCAGAAATAGTCACTGTGGGAGTGTGGCACAGTGTAAATTGACAGATACAACTTTAAGCTTCCACGGTAGATACTTTGTATCAGAAAGGGAATAGTATCTTCAATGCAGAATTATTAAGGTTAAAATTTAGATTTCCCACCAAATGGTGGCAGTGTCCCTCTTTTTTTGTGAACTACATTGCAGTGTGAAGGAAAACAACACAGCGTGATACAGGCTGAGTATTCACAGCAGGAATGTCTGTAAGTACTGCCAGCAGGGATTCAGGTTTATGAATTGGTGAGTTACCCGTGGGGGTTAGAGGAGAGCAGATCTGTCTTTGTACAGGTGCAGCAGGAGGAAAGATCAACTTCAGCAGTTCCAGAAAATGGGAAAGGAAACTTGTTCAGTTGTAAGAGGTTAGAAAACACAGCTCCTTAGATGCTTTACACACTGGCTCTATAGTTACTAATAGGAAAACACACTGCAGGTGGAGAGGCTGGAGTAGGAGGTGCCACACAGAGTAGCAAGTTTCCCCAGAATCCTCACTGAACAGGGGTCCTGCTGTTTGTTACCGCAGTGGAAGTAAAACCTCTTGCTTTGCTTACGGATTTATCTATCTAGCAGCCAGAACCAGGAGAGGTTTAGCAAATCTTGTTGAAAACTGAAAGGACAGGTCAGGAATAATCTGAAGAGAGAGGTAAGAACTCAGCAAGCAGAGTCTCAGAATGTTTTGCAGAGCACACAAGTGAAGCCTGCATGCATTTAGCTTGTCAAGCAAGGATATTCAGGCTAGGGGGGGTTAAATGTGCAATGTGACATCATAGCTGGAAGAATGGTGTTAAAGGTATATTACAAGCCGCTTTAAAGATTACATAAAGCTGTGAGATTTATTTTATGCTCCTACAAAGTTCTACCTGTGCATCTGCAGCTGATTAGATCACACAATGATTATACTCTGGCAGATATAAATATCAGCAGCTGTATAGGGTCTTCCTGCTGATGTCATTATATGATCAGGACTGATTTAACTAAATACTACAAATGTGACAACAGTCAGTGAGTATCAGGCTATATTATACTGTGACACTCAGTGTGTGATTGAGGTGATACTCTGACTGGTGATATAATGTACAATACTTACAGACAATAAGCTATAAAAACCAGGCAATACCCAATAAACAGAAGACACGTCACACACGTGCACTTACCTTCATTGTCACTGTCACACATTTCCTGCATTGGAGCTTCCAGCTGACACGTTACACTCAGATCTTCTGTTTTAACATCTACGTCAGTATTAATGTCATCTGTCAGAACATTTATTGCAGACAATATATATCATTGTTTAGGACTTCATTTCACCCCAAAAAGCAACTAATATTTAACACAGTAATGGGTACGTTATACATTTCCTTACACTTTATATTTAGGGGATATTGAAAATGATCAATAATATCAAAATCTATTTTTTTTAGATTTGAAAATTAAGATGTTATGTTGAATATTTAAAAAACATGGGAAATTTAAATGTTTGAGTATGAAGCATATACACCCAACACATACTTCAGAACTTAAATGTACACATAATAATCTGTAGATTAAAGAAATGATCTACTACAGTCATTGATTTAAAAGGAGAATTATATTGCAAAGTACCAGTTGCCATTTTATTCCTATATTAAGACATTGATTAATGGCCAAAATGACTGAATTCACAATAAAAGCAGAATTGTCAAAAACAAAATTTATGTTTACCTGATAAATTATTTTCTTTCCTGGCATGGAGAGTCCACAAATCCATTCTAATTACAAGTGGGAATTCAATTTCTGGCCACCAGGAGAAGGTAAAGAACACCTCAGCAAAGCTTTAAGTATCCTCACTTCCCACAATCACCCAGTCATTCAGCCGAAGGAATACGGAAGAGGACACAAATGGTATAGGAGGTACCTGAAGTTTAGAAAATGACAAAGGCCATCTTAAAATTTAAATAAGGGCGGGTTGTGAACTCTCCATGCCAGGAAAGAAAATAATTTATCAGGTAAGCATACATTTTGTTTTCTTTCCAATAGCATGGAAAGTCCATGAATGCATTCTAATTACTAGTGGGAACCAATACCCAAGCTAGAGGACACAGAATGAAAAGGGAGGGAGAACAAGACAGGCGGACCTAAACAGAAGGCACCACCGCTAGAGAATCTTTCCCCCAAAGGAAACCTCAGTTGAAGCAAAAACAACATGAAAAAATTTGAAAAAATATGTAACAAGGACCAAGTGGCCGCCTTGCAAAACTGCTCCACAGAAAACTTGTCTATAAAGGCTCAGGAGGTAGTTGTCCAACCAACACATAGGCCGACCGAGAGACAATCCTGAACCAAAATGAAAAGAGAAGAGGACATGGCCTTCAGGCCCATACTTCTGCAAAAAAACACAAGAAGGGCAGAAGAAGCTAACAAAATAACCTAAGAACAGAATGCATAGACTCAAACTGAGCCTACTGCAAATTTGAGAACAAGATTAAAACTTCAAGAGGAGCTACAGGATTTAACACAGACCTGATCCTGACCAGGACCTGGACAAGAACCAAACGTCTGAAAGTCAGTCAAACGATAATATAACAGAACAGAAAGGACAGAAATCTGATCTATCGGGAGAACTAGCTGGCAAACTCTTCTCCAGACAGTCCTGGAGAAAATGACAAAATAAAGGGTACTCCCACCCTACGCCAGGAAACATTAGTTAGACAAAACTAGGCATTCAAACTCCATTAAGTGTCAGAGAATCTAAAATTGGGCGTAAAAAAAGACCTTAAAGAAGAAGGTCTGTCCTCAGGATAGAGGACATCGTTCAGTTCCGCAAACCAAATCTTGCGAAGCCAACCTGAAGCAATAATAATCACTGGAGCCTCTGGAGCCCCCCACCAGAGGATATTATAGAAATTACCTCTGGATGAGATGCCCACTCCCCTGGGAGAAACAACAACCTCATCGCTAAGGAACTCCATGTTCCTCCCTGATGGTTGATAAAAACCATCAAAGAAAGTTGTCCGGTTGAAATCAGATAAACCGGACTGAACTCAGTCGGGCCAGACTATCAGGCCCTTAATGGTTCCCCAGCCGGAAGGCTGGAAACTGAATAAACAATATACCAGAACGGTAACGAGAGGCATATGCCTTGGGACCAAAGGTCCTAAGCAATCCAACAGAACTGAGAGAGACATGTCAGGTTGTCTAGGACAATCCTCTGAGAAGGTTCGAGTGGTTCACAGATCAGGGAAAGAAAACTGCTCCCCAAGTCCAAGTAGACCTGAAGAGAAAAGGTTTAAATGCAAACTGCATGGCGGGGACGTTGCTGGTGACCCCCTGGTTGGGCCCTGCCTGGTATTGAACCTGGGACTCCAGGTTCAGAGACCAGTTTGCTCTGTCTGTGCCTGAAATAACCCTACGAGAAATCATAGAGAGTTACAGCTACAATAATAATACATACTCTTGTCCATCTTGAAATAGCCTAAAAAGGATAAAAGAAGACCATGCAGCAACAGCTGGACTTAAATTCGCAACCTGACTTCTGAGGCAGCTCAGCTACCCACTAGGCTACATTGGCTGGATCTTGATCCAGAACTGAAGGATAAAACCGCAGAGGATTACCTCTTGGCTACTAAGTAGACCCAAAGTAGGGGTATTAAATAAACACTTCAGCAACTAGAACAAAATAGGCAGGTTGCTGAAAACACTATGACTACATGCTGTCAGCAAAAACACAAAATAGCAGCAAAGATGAAAACTAATGGCAACATAAAAATTATCCCCATAAGAGATAATAAGAAAAATTGCCCAACAATAAGAAGTAACATCAGCTCCCTATAGGGGAAAAAAGATCTATATTATTTAAAATAGGTCAGATCGGATGTATGAAACTGTCTGGGCATGCTCAGGACTGAACCTGGGCCTCCCAGACTTTCTGACTGTGCCCAATTCTTCTGAGCTAACTGCAGAGCTCTAATACTTCTATTATAAAGAGATAGGGCTAAACATGCAAACGTTAAAAAATCCCTAAAGGTCCACAATAATAAGAACAGCAGAAAAAAGATAAGCAGAAATAGTGCTTATAACGATATTCAAAAAATGAAATGCAAAAATGTTATTTAATATGTACCGTATAAGAAATGTAATGTAAGATAAACATATAACATATCAAAATATACTTCTACTATAAAGGATAGGGGTAAAAATGTACAGTAGAAAAGAATACGAGAATCAGACATAAGGCTTATAACGATATCAACTACCTACTGCTACAACAGAAAAACAGAATTTATGCTTACCTGATAAATTACTTTCTCCAACGGTGTGTCCGGTCCACGGCGTCATCCATAACTTGTGGGAATATTCTCCTCCCCAACAGGAAATAGCAAAGAGCACAGCAAAAGCTGTCCATATAGTCCCTCCTAGGCTCCGCCCACCCCAGTCATTCGACCGACGGACAGGAGAAAAACAGGAGAAACCATAGGGTGCCGTGGTGACTGTAGTTAAAGAAAGAAATTCATCAAACCTGATTAAAAAACCAGGGCGGGCCGTGGACCGGACACACCGTTGGAGAAAGTAATTTATCAGGTAAGCATAAATTCTGTTTTCTCCAACATTGGTGTGTCCGGTCCACGGCATCATCCATAACTTGTGGGAACCAATACCAAAGCTTTAGGACACGGATGAAGGGAGGGAGCCAATCAGGTTACCTAAACGGAAGGCACCACGGCTTGCAAAACCTTTCTCCCAAAAATAGCCTCCGAAGAAGCAAAAGTATCAAATTTGTAGAATTTGGCAAAAGTGTGCAGGGAAGACCAAGTCGCTGCCTTACATATCTGATCAACAGAAGCCTCGTTCTTGAAGGCCCATGTGGAAGCCACAGCCCTAGTAGAGTGAGCTGTGATGCGTTCCGGGAGGCTGCCGTCCGGCAGTCTCATAAGCCAATCGGATGATGCTTTTCAGCCAAAAGGAAAGAGAGGTAGCAGTAGCTTTTTGACCTCTCCTCTTGCCAGAATAAACGACAAACAGAGAAGACGTTTGTCTGAAATCTTTTGTTGCTTCTAAATAGAACTTTAAAGCACGAACTACATCTAAATTGTGTAACAAACGTTCCTTCTTTGAAACTGGATTCGGACACAAAGAAGGCACAACTATTTCCTGGTTAATATTCTTGTTGGAAACAACCTTTGGAAGGAAACCAGGTTTAGTACGCAACACAACCTTATCTGAATGGAACACCAGATAGGGCGGATTACACTGCAGAGCAGATAACTCAGAAACTCTTCTAGCAGAAGAAATAGCAACCAAAAACAGAACTTTCCAAGATAACATCTTGATATCTATGGAATGTAGAGGTTCAAACGGAACCCCTTGAAGAACTGAAAGAACTAAATTCAGACTCCAGGGAGGAGTCAAGGGTCTGTAAACAGGCTTGATCCTGACCAAAGCCTGAACAAAAACTTGAACATCTGGCACAGCTGCCAGTCGTTTGTGTAACAAGACAGATAAAGCAGAAATCTGTCCCTTTAGAGAATTCGCTGATAATCCCTTATCCAAACCTTCTTGAAGAAAAGAAAGGATTCTAGGAATTTTGATCTTACTCCATGAGAATCCCTTGGATTCACACCAGCAGATATATCTTTTCCATATTTTATGGTAAATTTTTCTAGTTACAGGTTTTCTGGTTTGTACCAGAGTATCTATCACAGAATCCGAAAACCCACGCTTAGATAAAATCAAGCGTTCAATTTCCAAGCCGTCAGCTGGAGAGAAACTAGATTTGGATGTTCGAATGGACCCTGTACTAGAAGATCCTGTCTCAAAGGTAGCTTCCATGGTGGAGCCGATGACATATTCACCAGGTCTGCATACCAAGTCCTGCGTGGCCACGCAGGAGCTATCAAGATCACCGAGGCCCTCTCCTGTTTGATCCTGGCTACCAGCCTGGGAATGAGAGGAAACGGTGGAAACACATAAGCTAGGTTGAAGGCCCAAGGCGCTACTAATGCATCCACTAGAGTCGCCTTGGGATTCCTGGATCTGGACCCGTAGCAAGGAACCTTGCAGTTCTGACGAGACGCCATCAGATCCATGTCTGGAATGCCCCATAATTGAGTCAACTGGGCAAATATCTCCGGGTGGAGTTCCCACTCCCCCGGATGGAATGTCTGACGACTCAGATAATCCGCCTCCCAGTTTTCCACTCCTGGGATGTGGATCGCAGATAGGTGGCAGGAGTGATCCTCCGGCCATTTTATGATTTTGGTCACTTCTCTCATCGCCAGGGAACTCCTTGTACCCCCCTGATGGTTGATGTAAGCAACAGTCGTCATGTTGTCTGATTGGAATCTTATGAATCTGGCCTTTGCTAGTTGAGGCCAAGCCCTGAGAGTATTGAATATCGCTCTCAGTTCCAGAATGTTTATCGGGAGAAGAGACTCTTCCCGAGACCATAGACCCTGAGCTTTCAGGGAGTCCCAGACCGCGCCCCAGCCCACTAGACTGGCGTCGGTCGTGACGATGACCCACTCTGGTCTGCGGAAGCTCATTCCCTGGGACAGGTGATCCTGGGTTAGCCACCAACGGAGTGAGTCCCTGGTCTTCTGATCTACTTGAATCACTGGAGACAAGTCTGTATAGTCCCCATTCCACTGTTTCAGCATGCACAGTTGTAATGGTCTTAGATGAATTTGCGCAAAAGGAACTATGTCCATTGCTGCAACCATCAACCCTACTACTTCCATGCACTGAGCTATGGAAGGTCGTGGAACAGAGTGAAGAACTTGACAAGCGTTTAGAAGTTTTGACTTTCTGACATCTGTCAGGAAAATCTTCATTTCTAAAGAATCTATTATTGTCCCCAAGAAAGGAACTCTTGTCGACGGAAACAGGGAACTTTTTTCTATGTTCACCTTCCACCCGTGAGATCTGAGAAAGGCCAGAATGATGTCTGTGTGAGCCTTTGCTTTTGAAAGAGACGACGCTTGTATCAGAATGTCGTCCAAGTAAGGTGCCACTGCAATGCCCCTTGGTCTTAGAACCGCTAGAAGGGACCCGAGCACCTTTGTGAAAATCCTTGGAGCAGTGGCTAGCCCGAATGGGAGAGCCACAAACTGGTAATGTTTGTCCAGAAAGGCGAACCTTAGGAACTGATGATGATCTTTGTGGATAGGAATATGTAGATACGCATCCTTTAGATCCACGGTAGTCATAAATTGACCCTCCTGGATTGTAGGTAAAATCGTTCGAATAGTTTCCATTTTGAACGATGGCACTCTGAGAAATTTGTTTAGAATCTTTAAATCCAGAATTGGTCTGAAGGTTCCCTCTTTTTTGGGAACTACAAACAGATTTGAGTAAAACCCCAGTCCTTGTTCCACAGTTGGAACTGGGTGTATCACTCCCATTTTTAACAGGTCTTCTACACAATGTAAGAATGCCTGTCTCTTTATTTGGTTTGAAGATAAGTGAGACATGTGGAACCTTCCCCTTGGGGGTAGTTCCTTGAATTCCAGAAGATAACCCTGGGAAACTATTTCTAGTGATTGGGATAGCGCTAAACAGCTGCGAGTCTTATAGAGTGAAATAAATGTATTTGATTTTGGATCGATTTTTATCTGAATATGAGGGTGTCCCTGTTTTGGGTTGTCCAATTTTGGGATTACTATTTTGATATATGAGGATCCCCGGTTTATTTTGATCATATAACCGGGATGATAGAATAATTTCTATATTTTTAAGATAGTCTTATGTCCTATGTTTTTTATATCTCATAGATGTTATTATAAAATATGATGAAAAAAAGAAAGGAGCAAGTGCTTAAAGATATATGTATTTTTATTCCTATACAGATAAGATTCCTATCGTAAATTAGTTAACAGTAAAATCTAACACATAGATGCCGGCATCTAGATTTAAAACATCATTAAAACAGTTTTTTATTTAAAATTTATACTTGTTATATTCTATCAGTATTACTGCTGGTTTTGAACTATAACCGTGGTTTTATGAAAGCGGCTCTAATTGGCAACATTTGATACACAACAAAAAGTTTCTATTCCTTAACATACATGTATCGTATATTTTGTTTGTTACAATTACAATTTTTCGGTGCAGATCTAGTTTTACAATGTATTAGCTAGATAAGTGTGAATACCACGTATTTTTACTTAGACATTGATATTCCAGGTCTACGGTGGTTTGTCACAGTGATAAATGGTAGTAAGTGGATTTATCTGTCATATATACGTGTATAAGCAGATTGTCTCTTATTATAAAAACCTTGGTATATTGTCCATACTCTGGATTTCCTCAGTTAAAGTTGTGACCGGCCGGTCTTTTGGTGAAGTAGTTCCGTGTGTTCTCCCTTGTTTTCTTTTTTTGGTTTAAATCCGGGTCCTTCAGGTATTTCCTGATCCAATTGTGGATTTCTCCTCGTGTCTATATAACCCTTAAGCCAGGTGATTGAGGCTGGAACGGTTACTGGATCCTTGGATAGGAATTACACATATGGAGTCTGTCCCTAGAAAGTGGGATATGGCTCGATGTACCTGTCCTAGCCAGCCCGAACACGGGAAAGGCCTCTCACATATAGATACATGTTAAACACATAGGTAAAGTAATGAACGTCCTCTAAAAATGTTTATCACATTCCTCACTAAGAAACTTTAATACATGAAAAAATTCCACAGAATTATGGAGTAAACCTATTCACGAAATTTTTTCCCCTAAAAACCAATAGAATTAAGATATTAAACACATAGATAAACAATGTTTTTTTATAAAACTCACACTTTTAAAATTTAAACAGTTTAGAAAATTTATTTCACAATTATGTAGGAAAAGGGTTTATATATGATCCTGAATACAGGCAGTTTTCTGTTTAATATTTATAAACTAACACTTGACACATAAATTTCAAAACACTGATCAGGACTATTACCTCTTGCAAATTAAAGCGAGAACACAATAATACACGATTGAGACCACAATATGATTTATTTTCACTTAAAACATAGGAATATAAATAAACAAACGATATAAGATGATAAGGAATAAAAGTCCGCCCAAAAAAACACTTAAAATGAAGAGTGGAGCATAGGCTTGAGAACTGTGTTTTTATCTTTAGCTTTATCTTATTCTTAGTTTTATTTTTACTTTTATCGTAAGAAACGATACACAACAATCTATATGCGTTCACAAATGAACTAATAAGTTTGAAGCATAATAATAACAGGTCAGGATGTATAAAGGCTAGATAACCTTATATTAACAACGCAAAGAGAGGAATAAGGAACAACAAATAAACAATAGGGATTGGTCAAGAACAAGATCCAATCAGGAAGATGGACACGATATTTAAATCCAGACTGCACAGCACACAAGCATCTTGATAAAGGCCCCAGGCTGAAACGCGTAGAGATTGCTGACAGTCACAGGATATCTAAACACAGAACCCAGCAGGTGAGAGGCCTTTCCCGTGTTCGGGCTGGCTAGGACAGGTACATCGAGCCATATCCCACTTTCTAGGGACAGACTCCATATGTGTAATTCCTATCCAAGGATCCAGTAACCGTTCCAGCCTCAATCACCTGGCTTAAGGGTTATATAGACACGAGGAGAAATCCACAATTGGATCAGGAAATACCTGAAGGACCCGGATTTAAACCAAAAAAAGAAAACAAGGGAGAACACACGGAACTACTTCACCAAAAGACCGGCCGGTCACAACTTTAACTGAGGAAATCCAGAGTATGGACAATATACCAAGGTTTTTATAATAAGAGACAATCTGCTTATACACGTATATATGACAGATAAATCCACTTACTACCATTTATCACTGTGACAAACCACCGTAGACCTGGAATATCAATGTCTAAGTAAAAATACGTGGTATTCACACTTATCTAGCTAATACATTGTAAAACTAGATCTGCACCGAAAAATTGTAATTGTAACAAACAAAATATACGATACATGTATGTTAAGGAATAGAAACTTTTTGTTGTGTATCAAATGTTGCCAATTAGAGCCGCTTTCATAAAACCACGGTTGTAGTTCAAAACCAGCAGTAATACTGATAGAATATAACAAGTATAAATTTTAAATAAAAAACTGTTTTAATGATGTTTTAAATCTAGATGCCGGCATCTATGTGTTAGATTTTACTGTTAACTAATTTACGATAGGAATCTTATCTGTATAGGAATAAAAATACATATATCTTTAAGCACTTGCTCCTTTCTTTTTTTCATCATATTTTATAATAACATCTATGAGATATAAAAAACATAGGACATAAGACTATCTTAAAAATATAGAAATTATTCTATCATCCCGGTTATATGATCAAAATAAACCGGGGATCCTCATATATCAAAATAGTAATCCCAAAATTGGACAACCCAAAACAGGGACACCCTCATATTCAGATAAAAATCGATCCAAAATCAAATACATTTATTTCACTCTATAAGACTCGCAGCTGTTTAGCGCTATCCCAATCACTTTTTCTTCTCTTCTAAACTTCGGTGATAGTGTTTTTGAGGTTACATCACCATTCGGGATTAGCTAAGAGTCTGAGTGTAGAATCTTTGTATTAACTTTAACCCTCTATAGTACTACAATAACCTCTTATACAAAGATCCACTCATTACCTACCACACCCGACTCACACACTTCAAATTGTGAAATTATTAACACTTAAAAACTGTAAAATTATTAACACTCCAAATACTGAATAAGGAAATCTGTCTCTATTTTTAAAGAAATATAAATAAAAATTCGAAAGAAATAAAAAGTATACGTGATTAAAGAATAGTTAAAGACTAATATAAAGTATGGACATTTTTAGCCACAGAGACCTAATACTTCAGAATATAGATACAAACACAAACAATAGAATGTACAATACATTAGAGACCACAAACATAGAAAACATTTATTCTGACCTAGAAGACATAATGTGTAAAGAAATAAAACATATACTAGAAATAAAATATATACAGAATTATATCAACTTAAAAATGGTACCGAGAGGTCTCAGACTTAAAAAAGACTGCACATTTGCATTACCTGACACACTATCCAAAGAATGGTTTGAAGTGTTAGAAACAGCCTCAATTAACTTAATGAATATCATAGTTAAAGCAAGGAAATTACAGTTAGATACAACTAAAGAGGAGATAGAAGTAATTAAAGACAAATTAGGTAACATGGAAATAAAGGAAGACGACAAAAATATACAAAGTGAGATTATTAAAAGAATATCAGAACTAAAAGAAAATATTGTAACACAGAAAAACTCCAAATTTAATAGAGACTCAGCAGATTATAAAAAAGATGACGAGGAGACTACACAAACAAATAACCCAGTATGGGAAGAACAAGAGAACATCAGTGACACAATCACCAATGGCGATACAAAAATAGAAAATACAAGGAAAGAACCTATACATATATTTAGTAAAAAGAAAACTAATAACACGAATAAGAAAAATTTACTAAAAAACTCACATATGACACACAATACAGTACAACAATATGACAATAACTCATATGGAAGAGGATGGAGAAACAATTATAGGAATTGGAGAGATGAAACTAATAATAAACCAGATAGACACTGGGAAAATTCAAACTGGGAAAAATCACATTGGGAAAAACCCCATAGGAATTTTAACAACACTAGAACGTATCAGAATTGGAATAGGAATAGAGACCAATACCAAGAATACCGACATAGAGAACCTTACCAGAACTATCATTATAAAGAGAGCGAATACTACCACCAAGATCCCATAGATAAACATCATGAGAGATATTACAATGAACCATATCAGAACACTAGGAATAGAGATAGAGACTTTAGACCTACAAACAGGGACGATTCATACAATAGACAGGACAACTGGAGACTACCGACACATAATAGATTTATGCCACTAAGACAAGAACATAGTCCAAGGAGAGAATATAAGAATAAATCAGACAATACAAAAGCAAACACAACCCCCTCCAATGTACATTTTTTAGAAGAAACCCCTGCCAGAGCGGGGACATCAAGAAACCTAATAGAGGAAGCAAAACCCCAAAGAATACAACAAGGGAAAAGAAGGTTAGAGGTAGAAGAGGGAGAGGAACCCCAAAACAAAACAGTGAGGAGATAACCAAAAATAATGAAAAAGAGAAAATTGGTATATTTAACATAAGCAAAACACCACTAAATAAAGATCAAGAAAGAGTACTTAATAAGGGCTTATCCTTTGCCCCCTCATGCAAACTCAACAAATTTGAGACCCTCATTAACATCAACCAATACATTCGCAAACTCACACTAAAAAGGTATTTTCTAAAAAACCCAATACAAGACAGGAATAAAAACGAGAACAGTCAATACAAACACACCAACTTACGAGCAAAATCTTCATTCTATCCCACTCAGGACAAAAGTGAGCATATTAAATTATTCGAACAGAACATAAAAAAAGAACTAGAGGCCCTAGATCAAACCAAACCGATTAAGAGAAATATGAATAGGAAAGAGATTCAAACACTAAAAGAACTTCAGAATAACAAAGAGATCATAATCAAACCGGCCGACAAAGGTGGGGGGCTGGTCATTATGGATAGGACATACTATGTAGAGGAATCAAATAGAATATTACAAGACAAACTCACATATGAGAAACTAAAATATAATCCCATTAAAAAACAAAAAGATAAATTAAGTAACATACTCAAAAAAGCAAAAGATGAAGGGATTATAAACGATTCAGAATCAGAATTCCTCTCCATAGAATACCCTAAAACACCTACATTTTACTTTCTGCCAAAAGTGCATAAAATTTAGAGAAACCACCAGGATGTCCCATCATTTCTGGGATAAACAGCTTAACATCAAATCTGTCACAATACGTGGACTTCTATTTACAGAAGTATGTTACTAAATTACCAGCATACCTTAGAGACTCTACACACTTTATTAATAAAATTAGAGAAATAACATGGAAAGAAAATTACACACTAGTGACATGTGATGTGAATTCCTTGTACACTAATATATCACATGAACTAGGACAAAAAGCTGTGAAAAAAACCTTAGATAAAGATGAGGAACTACCTGAACATCAGAACAGATTTATCATGGAATGCATAGATTTTATCTTACAAAACAATAGTTTTTATTTTAACAATGAGGTATATTTACAGATTAAAGGAACGGCAATGGGCACAAGGTTCGCCCCCAGTTACGCAAATTTATTCATGGGACAATTTGAAGATGAACATATACATAATGGCCCATGGGGGGGCGAACCTTGTGCTCTATTGCAGATATATTGACGATATATTTATCATTTGGCAAGGAGACACAGAACTACTGGACACATTTATTATAGACCTCAATACCAATAGTCTTGGTATCACATTCACGCATGAATATAGTAGATGGAAAATACACTTTTTAGACATTGAAATTGAAATTAATAACCTCCAAATTAATACCAAAAACTACTTTAAAACTATAGATGCAAACAATTATATACATGCAGAAAGTTGCCACCTCAAACAGTGGAAATCTAATATCCCAAAAGGACAATATCTACGAGTAAGGAAAAACTGCTCCACACTTGAAAGTTACCAATCTCAATCTGACATACTTACATCTAGATTCATAGAGAAGGGGTATAATAAAGACACTGTAGAAAAGATAAGACAGGAAGTGTCAACAGTAGATAGAGAGTCTCTATTAATAAAGAAAAACAAAGAAGAAAGAGAAATTGATGATTTCTTTATACCTTTTATAACCGAATACAGTAGCCAACACTTTGAAATAAGAAAAATTCTGAAAAGGAATTGGCATCTAATAAAACAAGATCAAATTTTAGGGAAAAGGGTAAGAAAGCAACCAGACATAATTTTTAAACGAGCCAAAAACCTCAAAATGATATTATCACCGAGTGAGTATAGAGAAAGAAACAACACTGTTGATGGAGACCTAAATGGAAATAAACTAAAAGGCTTCTTCCCCTGTATATCCTGTAAATCTTGTAAATACAGTGAAAAAAGAAAGGAAATAAGATCATCTAATTCAAATTTCTGTCTAAAAATAAATCAATTAATAAGATGCACAGACAGGAATGTCATCTATTGCATAAAATGTACATGTAACCTACTATATTTTGGACAAACAAGTAGAACTATAAAAGATAGAATACGAGAACATATTCTAAAAATAGAACACGAATCAACAGACACAATACTGTACTCACATTTTAAAGAAAAACATTCCAGTAATTTAAAAGATTTCAAATACTGGGGTATCAAAAAACTACATCTGGGAATAAGGGGGGGGAATATGAATACACTCCTCCTCAAAAAGGAGGCAGAATGTATCTTCAACTTCAAAACATTACACCCATTTGGATTAAATTCGGAAATGGACCTAAATACATTAATATAACTGTGATAATAAAAGACACAGACTGCATTGTATATAAAAACATAACTTTTTACCACATTATACTCACTGGCAAGAAAGATATTACAGATGCTTAAATTATACTAAAACAGTCCACGAAAAAACACTAAAAGCACACACACTAAAAATTTTTTTCACAAATAACATATAGATACATGTTAAACACATAGGTAAAGTAATGAACGTCCTCTAAAAATGTTTATCACATTCCTCACTAAGAAACTTTAATACATGAAAAAATTCCACAGAATTATGGAGTAAACCTATTCACGAAATTTTTTCCCCTAAAAACCAATAGAATTAAGATATTAAACACATAGATAAACAATGTTTTTTATAAAACTCACACTTTTAAAATTTAAACACTTTAGAAAATGTATTTCACAATTATGTAGGAAAAGGGTTTATATATGATCCTGAATACAGGCAGTTTTCTGTTTAATATTTATAAACTAACACTTGACACATAAATTTCAAAACACTGATCAGGACTATTACCTCTTGCAAATTAAAGCGAGAACACAATAATACACGATTGAGACCACAATATGATTTATTTTCACTTAAAACATAGGAATATAAATAAACAAACTATATAAGATGATAAGGAATAAAAGTCCGCCCAAAAAAACACTTAAAATGAAGAGTGGAGCATAGGCTTGAGAACTGTGTTTTTATCTTTAGCTTTATCTTATTCTTAGTTTTATTTTTACTTTTATCGTAAGAAACGATACACAACAATCTATATGCGTTCACAAATGAACTAATAAGTTTGAAGCATAATAATAACAGGTCAGGATGTATAAAGGCTAGATAACCTTATATTAACAACGCAAAGAGAGGAATAAGGAACAACAAATAAACAATAGGGATTGGTCAAGAACAAGATCCAATCAGGAAGATGGACACGATATTTAAATCCAGACTGCACAGCACACAAGCATCTTGATAAAGGCCCCAGGCTGAAACGCGTAGAGATTGCTGACAGTCACAGGATATCTAAACACAGAACCCAGCAGGTGAGAGGCCTTACCTGTGTTCGGGCTGGCTAGGACAGGTACATCAAGCCATATCCCACTTTCTAGGGACAGACTCCATATGTGTAATTCCTATCCAAGGATCCAGTAACCGTTCCAGCCTCAATCACCTGGCTTAAGGGTTATATAGACACGAGGAGAAATCCACAATTGGATCAGGAAATACCTGAAGGACCCGGATTTAAACCAAAAAAAGAAAACAAGGGAGAACACACGGAACTACTTCACCAAAAGACCGGCCGGTCACAACTTTAACTGAGGAAATCCAGAGTATGGACAATATACCAAGGTTTTTATAATAAGAGACAATCTGCTTATACACGTATATATGACAGATAAATCCACTTACTACCATTTATCACTGTGACAAACCACCGTAGACCTGGAATATCAATGTCTAAGTAAAAATACGTGGTATTCACACTTATCTAGCTAATACATTGTAAAACTAGATCTGCACCGAAAAATTGTAATTGTAACAAACAAAATATACGATACATGTATGTTAAGGAATAGAAACTTTTTGTTGTGTATCAAATGTTGCCAATTAGAGCCGCTTTCATAAAACCACGGTTATAGTTCAAAACCAGCAGTAATACTGATAGAATATAACAAGTATAAATTTTAAATAAAAAACTGTTTTAATGATGTTTTAAATCTAGATGCCGGCATCTATGTGTTAGATTTTACTGTTAACTAATTTACGATAGGAATCTTATCTGTATAGGAATAAAAATACATATATCTTTAAGCACTTGCTCCTTTCTTTTTTTCATCATATTTTATAATAACATCTATGAGATATAAAAAACATAGGACATAAGACTATCTTAAAAATATAGAAATTATTCTATCATCCCGGTTATATGATCAAAATAAACCGGGGATCCTCATATATCAAAATAGTAATCCCAAAATTGGACAACCCAAAACAGGGACACCCTCATATTCAGATAAAAATCGATCCAAAATCAAATACATTTATTTCACTCTATAAGACTCGCAGCTGTTTAGCGCTATCCCAATCACTTTTTCTTCTCTTCTAAACTTCGGTGATAGTGTTTTTGAGGTTATATCACCATTCGGGATTAGCTAAGAGTCTGAGTGTAGAATCTTTGTATTAACTTTAACCCTCTATGAAACTATTTCTAGTGCCCAGGGATCCTGAACATCTCTTGCCCAAGCCTGAGCGAAGAGAGAGAGTCTGCCCCCTACTAGATCCGGTCCCGGATCGGGGGCTACTCCTTCATGCTGTTTTGGTAGCAGCAGCAGGCTTCTTAGCCTGCTTACCCTTGTTCCAGCCTTGCATCGGTTTCCAAGCTGGTTTGGTTTGCGAAGCATTACCCTCTTGTCTAGAGGCTGCAGAGTTGGAGGCCGGTCCGTTCCTGAAATTGCGAAAGGAATGAAAATTAGACTTATTCTTGGCCTTGAAAGGCCTATCTTGTGGGAGGGCGTGGCCCTTACCCCCAGTGATGTCTGAGATAATCTCTTTCAATTCTGGCCCAAAAAGGGTTTTACCCTTGAAAGGGATATTAAGCAACTTTGTCTTGGAAGATACATCCGCTGACCAAGACTTTAGCCAGAGCGCTCTGCGCGCCATAATTGCAAACCCTGAATTTTTCGCCGCTAATCTAGCTAACTGCAAAGCGGCATCTAAAATAAAGGAATTAGCTAACTTAAGTGCGTGAATTCTGTCCATAACCTCCTCATACGGAGTCTCTCTACTGAGCGACTTTTCTAGTTCCTCGAACCAGAACCACGCTGCTGTAGTGACAGGAATAATGCACGAAATAGGTTGTAGGAGGTAACCTTGCTGTACAAAAATCTTTTTAAGCAAACCCTCCAATTTTTTATCCATAGGATCTTTGAAAGCACAATTATCCTCGATAGGAATAGTAGTGCGCTTAGCTAGTGTAGAAACTGCCCCCTCGACCTTAGGGACTGTCTGCCATAAGTCCTTTCTGGGGTCGACCATAGGAAATAATTTCTTAAATATAGGAGGGGGGACAAAAGGTATGCCGGGCTTCTCCCACTCCTTATTCACTATGTCCGCCACCCGCTTGGGTATAGGAAAAGCGTTGGGGTGCACCGGAACCTCTAGGAACTTGTCCATCTTGCACAATTTTTCTGGAATAACTAGGTTGTCACAATCATCCAGAGTAGATAGCACCTCCTTAAGCAGTGCGCGGAGATGCTCCAATTTAAATTTAAATGTCACAACATCAGGTTCTGCCTGTTGAGAAATTCTACCTGAATCAGAAATTTCCCCATCTGACAAAACCTCCCTCATGGCCACTTCAGATTGGTGTGAGGGTATGACAGAGCAATTATCATCAGCGCCCTCCTGCTCTACAGTGTTTAAAACAGAGCAATCGCGCTTTCTCTGAAATGCAGGCATTTTGGATAAAATATTTGCTATGGAGTTATCCATTACTGCCGTCAATTGTTGCATAGTAACAAGCATTGGCGCGCTAGAAGTATTAGGGGCCTCCTGCGTGGCAAAACTGGTGTAGACACAGAAGGAGATGATGTAGAACTATGTCTACTCCCTTCATCAGATGAATCATCTTGGGCAATTTTACTATCTGTGGCAGTACTGTCCTTACTTTGTTTGGACGCTATGGCACAATTATCACACAATTTTGAAGGGGGAGACACATTGGCTTCCATACATACAGAACATAGTTTATCTGAAGGCACAGACATGTTAAACAGGCTTAAACTTGTCAATAAAATACAAAAACCGTTTTAAAACAAAACCGTTACTGTCTCTTTAAATTTTAAACAGGGCACACTTTTTTACTGAATATGTGAAAAACTATGAAGGAATTGTTCAAATTTAACCAAATTTTCACCACAGTGTCTTAAAGCATTCAAAGCATTGCACCCCACATTTCAGACCTTTAACCCTTAAAATGACGAAAACGGAGCCGTTTACAGTTTTAACCCCTCTACAGTCCCAGCTACAGCCTTTGCTGCGACTTTACCAAACCCAGGGGGGTATACGATACCAAATGAAGCCCTCTAGGAACCTTTTCAACCACTTCCAGACCCACACACATGCAGCTGCATGTCCTGCTCTCAAAAATAACTGCGCAGTAATGGCGCGAAAATGAGGCTCTGCCTACTACATAGAAGGCCCTTCCTGACTGGGAAGGCGTCTAAACCAGTGCCTGACGTAAAAAAACGTTCCCCAAAGTTATAAAGTGTGAATTTCAACTTCAAGCTGTATAAAATGCCCAAATAAAGCAATCGATCTAGCCCATAAAAGTGTCTACCAGTTTTATAGCCCATATTAAGCCCTTTATTCTGTTTGAGACTAAGAAAATGGCTTACCAGTCCCCAAGATGGGGAAAATGACAGCCTTCCAGCATTACACAGTCTTGTTAGAAATATGGCTAGTCATACCTTAAGCAGAAAAGTCTGCCAACTGTTTCCCCCAACTGAAGTTATGTCATCTCAACAGTCCTATGTGGAAACAGCAAACGATTTTAGTTACTGCTGCTAAAATCATATTCCTCTCACAAACAGAACTCTTCATCTTTTTCTGTTTCAGAGTAAATAGTACATACCAGCACTATTTTAAAATAACAAACTCTTGATAGTAGAATAAAAAACTACAACTAAACACCACATACTCTTCACCATCTCCGTGGAGATGCTGCTCGTTCAGCAGGCAAAGAGAATGACTGGGGTGGGCGGAGCCTAGGAGGGACTATATGGACAGCTTTTGCTGTGCTCTTTGCCATTTCCTGTTGGGGAGGAGAATATTCCCACAAGTTATGGATGACGCCGTGGACCGGACACACCAATGTTGGAGAAAAAGGGATAAAACGAATATGCTAATAATCCCTAAAGACACGCGATAATCATCATAGTAGAAGAAAAAGAAGATAAGCAAACAATGCTTATAACAATTTCAGAAATATACATTCTCTACTGCAGATCTTAAAAACATACAGTTAATATGTATGGCAGACAAAGGATATGTAGAAGGATAGGGATAGAAAGATAAGAATCCCTACAAAAAAAAAAAAAAACCATACTGTACAGTAGGCAAAATATAAAATAAGCAGACAATGCTTATAACACATCTATAATGTAGAAAAATAGGGAGAAATCCTGAAAATTTAATAATCCCTAGAAACGTAAACAGTAACGTACAAAGTAACTTCTACTGTAAAAAGATATGGATAAAACAATAGTAAACATACAGTCAGTATAAGGAATATTCTCAATATGAAAGAAAATATATATGAGGGTGAAAGCACAATAAAATCCTAAAAACAATAAGAAATATAGGATTTGACATTCAATGATGTTGTAGTTTTAGGAAGAAGAATTAATCACTATCAGCTAGATTACGAGATTTGAGCGCTATAGGGAAATTAACGATCGGCGGTATTTAACCTCCCTATAGCGCTGCTATTACAGGTTTTCAAAAAAAGCAGGCTTGTGTGGACGATATGGAGCTCCATACCTCACCCAAATACAAGCGCTGCTTTGACGTGCTCGTGCACAATTTCCTAACACCTGCAATCTCAGAGACAAAAGCTCCGTAACGCAGCCCCATTGATGTCTATGGGGAAAGAAAAAGTTATGTTTAAACCTAACACCCTAACATAAAAACCACGTCTAAACACCCCTAATCTGCCGCTTCCGATATCGCCGCAACCTACATAGTTATTAACCCCTAATCTGCTACCACTAACATCGCCACCTAAATACACTTATTAACCCCTAATCTGCCGCCCTTAACATCGCCGCCACCTAAAACTATTAACTTCTAATCTGCCGCTCCCGATATCGCCGCCACATACATAGTTATTAACCCCTAATCTGCTACCACTAACATCACCGCCACCTAAATACACTTATTAACCCCTAATCGGCCACCCTTAACATCGCCGCCACATACATTACAGTTATTAACCCCTAATCTGCCACCCCCAATGTTGCCGCCACTATACTAAAGTTATTAACCCCTAAACCTCTGGCCTCCAACATCACTAACACTAAATAAATATATTAACCCCTGAACCTAACCCTAAGCATAACCCTAACGTAACCCTAAGTCTAACCCTAACACTCCCTAACTTAAATATAATTAAAATAAATCTAAATACAACTTACAATTATTACCTAAATAATTCCTATTTAAAACTAAATACATATTTACATGTAAAATAAAACCTAAGCTAGCTACAAAATAACTAATAGTTACATTGTAGCTATCTTAGGTTTTATTTTTATTTCACAGGTAAGTTTGTATTTATTTTAACTAGGTAGACTAGTTAGTAAATAGTTATTAACTATTTACTAGCTACCTAATTAAAATAAATACAAAGTTACCTGTAAAATAAAGCCTAACCTGCCTTACACTAAAACCTAACATTACAATAAAATAAATTAAATTATTAAAATACAATTATGTAAATTAGAAAAAAATATAAACACTAAATTACACAAAATAAAAAATGAAATTATCAAAAATAAAAAACGAATTACTCCTAATCTAATAGCCCTATCAAAATAAAAAAGCCCCCCCAAAATAAAAAAAACCCTTGCCTACACTAAACTGCCAATGGCCCTTAAAAGGGCCTTTTGCGGGGCAACAGTAAAACCCACCACCCTCCCAACCAAACCCCCCAAATAAAAACCTATCTAAATAAACCTAAGCTAACCACTGCCCTGAAAAGGACATTTGGATGAGCATTGCCCTTAAAAGGGTATTTAGCTCTTTTACATTGCCCAAACCCTAAGCTAAAAATAAAACCCACCCAATAAACCCTTAAAAAAACACTAACCCCCGATGTTCCACTTACAGTTTTCGAAGACCGGACATCCATCCTCATCCAGGCGGCAGAAGTCCTCATCGAAGCTGGCAGAAGTCTTCATCCAAGCAGGCAGAAGTCCTCCTCGAAGCCGGCAAAAGTCTTCATCCAGACGACATCTTCTATCTTCATCCATTCTGGCGCGGGTCTATCTTCAAGACATCCGGCGCGGAGCATCCTCTTCTTCCGATCGTCGCTGGAAAATGAAGTTTCCCTTTAAGTGACTTCATCCAAGATGGCGTCCCTTACATTCCGATTGGCTGATAGAATTCTATCAGCCAATAGGAATTAAAGGGGGAAAATCCTATTAGCTGATCCAATAGCAGGATAAAGAAATAAGGCTGCCCTCCTAAGCACACTGCGGATCAAATAGGAGCCGGAAAGATAGTTTAACAGAGCCTCCAACTCACCCCTTTCAATGGAGTCACCATGAACACGCTGCAGAACCCTTGCAGCTGGAGATGTCCACTCTGTATAAAGAGCACGCCAAGCAAAAACTCTTGCGGCGGGAAAACAAAAGGTTAAACAACATATAGGCCACAAAATAGTTAAGCGCCCGGCGTCTATGGGGTGGTATCTCACTGGAACAGACCCGTGTCACGGAAGATAGTCCTGAACGGACTATTACATTAATTCACACATGAAGCACTCACAGCCACAGATTCTGCCTGATGATACAATCGTATATATCGGGACCTACAGAGCTGTAGCTTTGCTCACTGTGCTAGAGGACATGACTGTACCCATCTGTAAACGGGGACCTATAACTCCTCTTGCCACATACCCCTCATAGTTAAGGCTCCTAGAACTATTAAAATGAGTGCGGAAGAACACCCCCCATTAGGGAGATACCCATGTACTCACCCCCAGCAGAAAAATGGAAGCCGCAAAAAGTCGGACGTTGCCAAAGAAACAATTTAAAAATGGCAATGCGGGCCCGACCGGCTACCTAGCAGAAATCAAAGCAGTCAGTGCCGCTAACGCTAGTGGGGGATGAGAGAGTCTAGCAGGAAACACGGCCTTTCACTGATAGAGGCTGTAACCTGCACCATAAACTCCCAAGTGCATGAATATCGCGCCAGACATGCTGGATTTAAGTTACTACTATGAGGCTTTACTGTGCTCCATAAAAAGGACAATGGCAGGTATAGGAGCTTGAGTGAATAAAAATTACTAACCCCACACCCACTAATGCCTGGGTCTTTATCTAGTACTCTGACCCATCAAAAGGCAATGTAAGCGTAAATTCTTTATCCTGGTTGTTTAACCAAGGAAGCTGCTCTGCCGCAAAATATCCCAAATCTGCGGATATATAAAATAATTAATAAAATACATACCCCTCCTGAGGGAAGCAGGTCCCATTGGGTCCCTGATAAACTCAGTCCATCCACTGATACTTCGGGTATTATGAAATATAAAGAAAGGACTTACCCTCCAGGGTCTTCTGCTGTGAAGCAGTCACAGCAGCTCCAGGTCTGCTAGCCTCATCCGACTGCTGACAGGGACCTGAAGACACAAGAAAAGTAGAGTTACCAACCCTGGTTTTCTATATAGGGGTTAGCATATATTCTTGGATTTAAAGTAAGGACTACCTCACCAACCTCCAACAGCTAATAGCCACCATTTCACAGCATAGCCCCAATCCTTGGTTGCAGGGAAAATACCCATTAAAGGATTAAAAACTTCATTTTCTTCAGATACCATCTTCACACACCTCCTACGATGTACACAGGCAAACAAATGACTGAGGGATTGTGGGAAGGGAGGATACTTAAAGCTTTGCTAGGTTGTTCTTTGCCTCCTCCTGGTGGCCAGGAGTTGAATTCCCACTAGTAATTAGAATGGATTTGTAGACTCTCCAAGTCATTGGAAAAAAATATAATTAAATGAACTAGATAGTGAGGAGAAGGGTGTCACAGATGCCGGGCTGCAGGGGTTTAACTCCTACTGCCCTTCCACCTCTTGTATCTCAGCAGTTTTGGGCTCCTCAGAGCAACCGCGATCTTCCAGAGCTCTCGTTTCCCTTGTTTTGTTATGTAAACCTGATCTTGAAAGAGCTGGTCTCTGACAACCCATCTCTCTCATGCCGGCCGGGCCCCTGGACCTACTGCACCACCGCACCCAGCATCCTCCGGTAATCTTTACCTCCGGCCGCTTCAGAGGCCCCTTGCCCCAGAGCTTTGCTCTTTTGGGGATTGGTAGCCTGTGGAGAGGGTGAGATGTGGGCCAATTGCCGGAGGTGAGCTCCATGGAGAACCGGGGTTTCCAAGCACCATTCAGCAGACGGCCGGCCCCGTGGAATTGCCGGCTTGCCACAGCAGCTTGGATTCCTGGTCCCCTTTAACTGAGGTCGCTCCAGCGGCTACTTGTCCTAGAGCTCCGCTCTCTTGGGGATTTGGACCTCTCAGGGAGGACTAGAGAGGGGTGATTTTCAGGGGTGACCCCTCTCAGGAACCAGGGGTTTTGTACCCCCCTCATTACCCCCTTTCCCAATGGCATTCCTGGTGAACATTGGATAGCTGGATGAACACAATTGAAAGGAAAAGAGTCATATATGTGCAGCCACCAATCAGCAGCTAGATTCCAGCTCCTGCGCCTATCTAGTTATGATTTTCAACAAAAGAAAATAAAGCAAATTAAATAATAGAAGTAAAATAGAAAGTTGTTTAAATGTGCATGCTCCATCTGAATCATGAATTTTATTTTTAGTTTTATATCCCTTTAGGGTAAGAGAGAAGATAATAAAGGGCGTTAGGACTGTGCGATATGGCAAAAATAAATATCACGATTTTGGTCATAAAGTATCGGGATTTTTAAAAAAAATAACTTTACTCATCTGTCTGTTACATGACACACAGCTCTTTGAAACCTTACAATTGTGTTACAGCTAATTTGTGATCAGAGGTTACTTAGAGTTGTGCAACATCAACCCACGTTCTTACACTGCGTGTTACCTGCTGTCCCCCCGGCTGTCTGCGCTTCCACAGAGGCCCTAGCAAAGTACATACAGAAGCATGGAACATTTTATGTCTTACCTACTCTAGTCAGATGTCATTACCAAAACCTAATATGACCAAAATGCTCTCAAATACCTGTACACATGGCAGATTAAAGTAAACGTACTTTATATTCAAAGAGGGTGCACTATTTCTATTTCTATGTGTTAAATGTAAGAGAAAAAATGGAGCAATTTTTTATATATATATATATATATATATATAACAGCAAAGTTCAGTATCTGCACTCTCACCAACTCTCCACAGCTGCCAGGGTGCTCTTAGTGTTATGTAGCAGGCAAATGATTTGAAGCACTCTCTGGACTTTTGACATCAAAAACAAAAATTTATTTTAGTAACGTTTCGGGACCAAAACTGTCCCTTCTTCTGACAAACAAACAGTGCAAAAATCAAACTTAAATAGGCCCACTAGACCGTCCCCTGTGTTGCCACCAATCACAAGTGGCCGTGTGCAAAATTCAGACCAAACCAAAATAAGGAATGGATAAATAGTACAAAAATTCAGCAAATTATAGTATAGTTATAAATGTGTAAAAGTGTATTTGTATTATATAATCACCATTAACCGAATGAGCACTGATCACGCAAATTATATTGCAAAACAACTTTATTGTAGGTTACAAAATATATCTGAGATTCACACCTCCAAATAGATGCGCATAATGGATTCTGCCAAAATGAAAAACGCCCCTAACTGAAACGCCCCTAACTGCTGATAGGTTCTACTGTTCTGTCACAACAACTCAGTCAAACGTGTAAAAGTCTACAATCAACACAGTTCATCTGTGCATCATATTCTGTACTCTCCTCAAATTATGCATTATCACCACCTCCATTAAAAAGATTGCATACCGCAATCAACCATATTCCAACCTTAGGCTCAGATCGCCACAATATGTTTACATCGGCACACTAACTAAAAACCACACCTCTCATATTCCAATAGGTCAAGCGTGGGGACGCCTCTCCCCTTACTATAATACCACTGCGCAAAACAAACCCATATATCAAGTCCTTAAAAACACACACTAAGAGGTAATTTACCTAATGCCTAACTGTATGTGCCTACTCCTTCATGAACCGCATGTTTATACCTTCAGATAGTGGTCCGATCGCCACACAATGCAGAAAAATACACAGAGCCATCCCCACGTCATACTCGATCCTGATAGGTGTTTGAGCCACACACCTCCATAATACGCTCAAGAGGCAGGTCCATCCAGTACTACTGATAGGCTCAACTATGAATGATGTCATCCCTGTCAGGCACACCCCCGTCATTAAGAAATCGTGATAAACATTACATAAAGCTACTCTATATCGCAAATGTTAAAAAATATGATGCCCGAACAAGACAATATGGTGCACGAAACACAAAACCCCTGCATCCGTAACAGAATCTCAGAACTAGCAAAACACGCCGCATGATCTTCACAGACTAACACTGTGTTTGTGTATAACACACTGTGTTTGTGTAGGATTATATATCAGGGATTGAGATCAATGAGGAAGTCAGGGGGGTATTACAAAAGGGATTATCTTTTGTCCCTACTACTACCCCAGACTTTTTTGAACTAGAATGTGACCTTCATCGTTTCTTTAGGAATCTAAGATTAAAAAGCTTTTTTGCGAATAAAGAAGACGTCAACACAACTGAACCTAACAGTCCATTTCAATTTCATGTACGAAATATTAGACCTAAGAGTACTTTCAATCCCCCTCATACGAACGCTTCAGTTGAAGCATATATCACCTTAATCAAAAAGGATTTTGAAAAATTAAAAAAAAACTTCCGTACAAAAATTAAGCCTAACATCTCTAAACAAGAGAAATTAGCACTGGCATCCATTCAGAAAAATGAGGATTTGATCCTGAAGCCAGCTGACAAGGGCGGTGCCCTGGTTATCATGCATAAGAACAAATATAAGGAGGAGGTCCTCCGACAATTACAAGATACAGATAACTATGCCAAATTGACGGCTGACCCTACATTGAGGGTAAAAAGTAAGATCAGCAAGATAATTGAGGAATCCTTAGCCTCCGATATCATTACTAAGAAACAGCCAAAATTCCTGATTAAAGAACATCCGATTATACCGGTATTTTATGTATTACCCAAGATACATAAAAGACTCCTTGACCCTCCCGGTCGACCTATTGTCGCAGGCACGGATTCAATGTTCCAACCGTTAGCAGTATTCTTGGATCAACTCATCAGACCTTTTATTAGGTTATTTGAGTTCGTACTTACAGGACACGACTGACTTTCTATGCAAGATATCTTCATTGGTGGTTCCAAAGGACAGCCAACTTGAAACAATGGACATAGCTAGTCTTTATACTTCGATTCCTCACGAGTTAGGAATAGAGGGGATATTCTATTTTCTAGACAAGGACAACTTATATTCCCCGAGTGAGAGAAGATTCATCAAAGACCTCTTAAAGATCATTTTGTATGAAAAAAAATTTCTATTTGAAGATACGTTTTACGTCCAAAAACAAGGAACGGCTATGGGCTCAAATGTAGCACCTACTTATGCGAACTTATTTGTAGGGAAGTTTGAGGAGGATGTGGTCTATAAGGATGAAGGCTATAAGAAATTTATTTTAGGCTGGTATCGTTACATAGATGACGTCTTCTTTGTTTGGACAGGTAGTGATGATGGTCTGACACAATTTGTATCAAAACTTAATTCGGCACATGTTTCTCTTAAGTTTACTATGGAAGCAAGTAAGTCCAAGGTAAGCTTTTTAGACACCATGATTTCAATTGTAGATCAGAAACTCAGAAGTGATTTATTTTCTAAAGAAACGGATCGGAATAATACCTTACGGTATGAAAGTTTCCATCCCCCCTCTCTGATCAAAAATCTTCCATTAGGCGAACTTCTGCGGACCAAAAGGATTGTGGATGATCCAGTAATTTGCCTACAGAGATTGGACGAAATGTCTAAAAAATTTTTAGACAGAGGATATCCAGTGCAAATTCTGGAAGAAAACATGAATAAAGTACTGAAAATTGATAGGGCTAGCCTATTGAGTAAGACTACTCGTGAAGCTAAAAAAATTTTGGTGCCCTTTGTGAGTCACTTTGGGTCACATAGTAAGGTCTTTAAAAGGATAATCTTACAACACTGGCAATTACTAAGAGAGGATATACATGTGGGTAAGATCTTTAATGAGACTCCACTATTCTCCTTTCGGAGAAATAAAAACCTGAAAGATGAACTGATACGGGCTGATTGGGGTACCATGAGAAAACCAATTACAATCAATAAGAAAGGCTCCTTCCCCTGTATGAATTGTGCTCTGTGTCATTCGATGTTACAAGGGGATCACATTACCCATCCCCTATCAGGCAAAAGGATTCCGATCAATGGTAGGTTCTCCTGTAACTCCAAGTATGTGATATATGTCATCAAATGCCCATGTGGCCTGGCATATGTAGGGGAGACCACACAGACGGTCCGTGATAGGATACGTCAGCACAAATCAGCCATAGGTAAGGATGACGAGGATGCACCCGTGGCCCATCATTTTACACGATTGGCACACAACAAGAGCCAATTAAGGTTTCAAGTTATTGATGGGGTCTCCCCCCTACGGAGAGGAGGTGACCGACAGAAAATACTATTCCGTAAGGAGGCACTATGGATCAAACAATTGGATACCATGGTCCCCAAAGGTCTCAATAGAGACATATCCTGGGGAAATTTCATCTGAGCCTTTCCCATTTCTTAAGTGTTGAATTGCTTTCTCAAGACTGTGTCCTTCTCTAGGAGATAAATAATTGAAGAGAGGTAGGCAAAGATTTAAATAATTGCGATTCCTGGACATTACGATCTAATAATGTATATGGTTTTGTCCCACGGCGTGGTAGTCCTGCGATAATTAAATATGATATATGATATCCAGTCCCCTTTGTATAGAACTCACTATCTATCCTGGATATATGTTAAAGTAGGATTGTTTACATAAGGGTAGTTCCTTCTGTATGACTATGTTGTTATATAAAATATGACTGCGAGAACCAACATTGAATAGGGTTAGAAATAGTTCTTCTTGAGACCCTTGGGACATGTTTTGTCGACTGCATATAGTCTTTAGAATTTAGCATGTAAAGAGGGTATCCCGTAAAGGGACCGCTGACATTGAATAATCCCATCTTATATGAAAATAGTAATGTGAGGGAGCGTACTGTTTAAGTTACGATTGTTGACAACAGGTACAAAATAGTATTTGGAAACAGTCGAGAATGCCTATATATTGATAACTCCCTAAATGCGTAGCGTACAGCTTTCTTGCTTTTTCATTTTGAAGATGCTGTGTATTGGCGTATTATTGTTATTTCGATATTTTGGAGATTGCTCAGCGCTTGCTCGGAAGTGTACACTAGCCATTAGTGAGTCTTAGATTCATTCGTTTTTTAACCAAGCCATATTTCCACAAATACGTATGTAGAATGTGACGTTAGAGTGGGGGTGTGTATGCCATTAGCCAATAAGATTACATTTGATTCTATTTTAATCACACCTCCACCCCATTACCTGTAAATTCCTTGAGAAAGGGGCGGAGTCCCGAAACGCGCGTCGGAACGAGGAGACGCCACCACAGACACCTGGATATCGTGCTATCTGAGCCACAGTAATTACGAGGTGAGACCAGATTCTTACACTGGGGGGGCCCATAGAACCACACTGAAGACAGAGAGTCTCACGGCACTACCGATAGATGCACACATATGCTGAAGGAGGTAACACGGCTGTTTAAGCATCTGCTTTATTTACAACACATTAAAGGCCATGAACTGCCATGAGGGTATGAGATACTCGCAGTTCTGGTAAAAAGGAAAATGTGGAATGTATTGTATCCTCTGCAATAAAGGCATTACAATGAAGATATAGTGCACGTTACCGTGAGTGAAGTGTAAAGAGGGTGTGTGTTTGGGCCGACAGTACGTTTGCAGCTCCCCGCAACACAGTTTATGGCCAGTAGCACGCCAGGTTTAAGGGACATTTGAACCATAATACTCTTATTATTACAAGATTTGTCACGATAGTCGTCACCAGCATTCACTGTGATGGATTACAAATACAGTAACATGTTATGTTTCCTGTGACCACCTTCACATAGTGGCAAGAAGATAATTGCTGATGGTTTCAAACAGATATACATTGTTACAGTTGGAAGTTTTATAACATACAAGACATTCTTGTTTGAGGAGTTTCCACAACAGTACGAGACACTTTTTGTCCATATAATATTACAGAGTTACGGATCCAGTGGACACTCTTCATGGTTCTCAATCCTATTAGGTCCTTAGTGGGTGGTGTCAAAATTCACTCCCTGGGGACGCCCTGGGAGTGATAATACACTTTTTTCATTTATTCTTCTGATGTTTATTTTGATGTTTGTTTTTTTCTTTTCTGGTAAGGGTTGGATACGGATGTGTTTGGTGGATGGGGTATGTGTGGATCTGAGTGAACCTACACCTGATGGTACCTTATGAGTACGATTACATTTTGTGAAAGATCAATTCGATCATATCCTTTGTTGAAGAATAAAAACTTCTTGATTCTAAGACTCAGTGGCTGGGATTTTTTGATGTTTTATTATTATTACATAGTCTGTGACCGGACTTTATCCCGTGCCTGAGCATACTAACTAGAAAGGGTGGTGCGGTCACACTTTATCGCATATTACATAAAGCTACTCTATATCGCAAATGTTAAAAAATATGATGCCCGAACAAGACAATATGGTGCACGAAACACAAAACCCCTGCATCCGTAACAGAATCTCAGAACTAGCAAAACACGCCGCATGATCTTCACAGACTAACACTGTGATAAAATACAACCTTCAAACCCGCAGCATGATCATCACATCCTATAGCCCCTGCACAGCCACACACTGTGTTTGTGTATAACACACTGTGTTTGTGTAGGATTGCGGGGACATTTGATCCAAATTCAAGTAATGCATCTATCACTACCTATACCAAATACCTTATGAAATTGACAGAAGATATGAGCGATACATCTAGACACTATGACAACCTCTCTACGGATGAGCAACTAGCCTTGAAGACCCTGGGTGATGATCCTACCATCGTGATTCGCCCAGCCGATAAAGGTGGGGCAGTCGTTGTATTGAACGCAACAGACTATAAGAACGAAATCATTCGTCAACTAACTGATGATACAACATATAAGGTGCTTGACAGGGATCCTACACTTGCACTTAAACGGGAGATTGATAACAAGATTGTGACATGGAGTCAAGAGGGATCTATTACAGAACAGGAAGCTAGATTCTTAAGGAAAGACTTTCCAATGATACCACACTGTGTTTGTGTATAGCCTACGCTAGTAGATATATATTAAACTATCTTGAAAGTTAGAGACCTCCTCCCGATAAGTGAGTAAAGTACAAAACCCAAGGCTACCACACTGCTATGGTATACTATTCCATTATGTTGTTGTATAAATCAACCCTGTCTCATATAGGTGATGCCGCCCATTGGGTGCACTACAGGCACTGAAAATACTTACAATATCACAAATCACTTGTAGGAAAAATCTAACGAAATAACCACAATTTGTACCCTGGTAGAATAATATTTCGATAGTATGGCATGGAAATATGGCATAATCTTATAGTAATATTCTATATGACTGCACAAACATAAACATTACACAACATGAGCCTTAAAAATAATCTAAGTCTCAACAAGTGAGAGGTAGAATTTATTCACTACACCATACTCATACCCACTAATACTAGTAGAAAACAGAAGGAACATACTATCCATACATAGATGGAAAGTGTCCAGGAATAACATTACTATGAAGCAGGACTCATAATGTGACTAAATACACATTCCAGCTAGGTAGGTGTGAATCCCGGATATTAACCCGATCAGGCTCAAACCGAAATTGTTAGTGAAAGGTATCAGTGTGCTAAAGTAGCTCAAAGTGATACACAGTGGAAAGAAATACATAAAAAAAGGGTTAAAAATAAACTACACATAAAAATAAAAACAACACATAAAAATAAAAAAACTTGTATCTATTGTAATGAAGAAGCTGTATCATTGGGATAAGCCAGTATAATATCGGCCCCAATGACTCCTAGTAAGCTATCTGGAGACAACTAGAAGGTATACTATACACTTAGAGGCAAAAAGATAATAATGATCATCATGTACTCTCATTAACTTAATTGTAAAGAGGACAAGACTCAGACAAATAATAATTGTAATGTATCAGGACTCTCATCTTATAACTTATAACTGGATCAGTCTGTTCAACCCAAAAATGCTTGCCACCCGGATTGTATGTTCAGGCCTCTGGGTATCAAGGTCCCCAATTCGTGGATCCAACGAGCCTCTTTCTGGAGCAAGATTTTCGCTCTGTTACCACCCCGTCTTAGTGGTGGCACGTGATCAATCAGGCGAAACCTGAGATCGGTCACTGAGTGGTTGTTATCCAAGAAATGTCGTGCAACTGGTTGTTCCGACCTTCCATTCTTCAGTGCAGCTCTAATGCTTGACCGGTGGTTGGCCATCCGAGTTCTGGCATCGTCGATCGATTTCCCAATATAAAACTTCCCACAAGGGCAGTTGAGGAGGTATATAATATGTGTGGTTGTACAAGTCAAGAACCAGTTAATCTTGTATTTTTTCTTTTTTTTCTGGGATGTTGAAAAGAATTCCCTGTATGCATACTGTTTCATGTGACACAACTCAGACACTTGAAGCATCCATTTTTCTTTTTGAGCCACCCTTGTTTCTCCGTTAATGGGGAGATATCAGTTTTCATAAGGGAATCACGTAAACTTCTTCCTCTTCTATATGATAGTCTTGGTGCCCTCCACTGTTTAAAAGGTAATCTGTTATCTGATTCAATGATCTTCCACTCATCTTTGATAGCTCTCACGATCCGGTATTGATCTGGTGAATATGTAGTAACAAAGGTCATTTGTTTTTCAGCCTCGTTGTTAGTAGCCTTGACATCCTCCTGGTTGATCTGATCACAGGTAGCTTGCAATTCTTTTCTCTTGTAGCCTCTTTGTGCGAATCTCTCTGTCATTTCTGTCAACTGTATCTGACATAATTCCCCATCAGTGTTGTTTCTTCTGACTCTCTGATATTGAGCTTTAGGTATATTTTTAATGAGTGATGGTTGGTGACAACTTCTGGCATGTAGCACCGTGTTACGATCAGTGCTCTTCCTATAGAGATAGTCAACGGTGTCTCTACTGGCCACATATTGGAACCTAATGGTACTTTCCAGTGTATTGAGTGTCAGTACCCATTGTTTAAATGACTCTTCATCATCTTTCCAAATGAGGAACAAATCGTCTATGTATCTGCAATAAAAATTGATAGATGGATTCTCATAGACGTTCATCAATGTGGTCTCATACTCCTCCATGAACAGATTAGCCAGCGATGGGGCCACATTCGACCCCATCGCTGTGCCTGCAATTTGTAGGTAGAATGTGTTATTGAATCTAAAGTAATTCTTCTCAAGGCACATGGTCAGAAGATCAATCAAGATGTGTTCAGGTGGGCCAACATAAGGCATTCGTCTTAGCGCCTTCGCTAAAGCTGCTATCCCTGCAGAGTGGGGGATAACCGTATAGAGACTTGAAACGTCCATGGTGACAAGCAGATGATTCTTTGAATAAATGTTGTTGAGTCTTGAATATAGGATCTCATTCTTCTCACTAAGGGTTGTAGGAAGTAGTCTACAAATATGGCCAAGGATTGTAGGAGAGAGCCCCTTGCCGAGACTATAGGTCTCCCTGGGGGGCATACTGGATCTTTGTGAATCTTGGGTAGTGTATACAAGATTGGTATCATTGGAAAGTCTTTCCTTAAGAATCTAGCTTCCTGTTCTGTAATAGATCCCTCTTGACTCTATGTCACAATCTTGTTATCAATCTCCCGTTTAAGTGCAAGTGTAGGATCCCTGTCAAGCACCTTATATGTTGTATCATCAGTTAGTTGACGAATGATTTCGTTCTTATAGTCTGTTGCGTTCAATACAACGACTGCCCCACCTTTATCGGCTGGGCGAATCACGATGGTAGGATCATCACCCAGGGTCTTCAAGGCTAGTCGCTCATCCGTAGAGAGGTTGTCATAGTGTCTAGATGTATCACTCATATCTTCTGTCAATTTCATAAGGTATTTGGTATAGGTAGTGATAGATGCATTACTTGAATTTGGATCAAATGTCCCCTCAATCCTACACAAACACAGTGTGTTATACACAAACACAGTGTGTGGCTGTGCAGGGGCTATAGGATGTGATGATCATGCTGCGGGTTTGAAGGTTGTATTTTATCACAGTGTTAGTCTGTGAAGATCATGCGGCGTGTTTTGCTAGTTCTGAGATTCTGTTACGGATGCAGGGGTTTTGTGTTTCGTGCACCATATTGTCTTGTTCGGGCATCATATTTTTTTAACATTTGCGATATAGAGTAGCTTTATGTAATGTTTATCACGATTTCTTAATGACGGGGGTGTGTCTGACAGGGATGACATCATTCATAGTTGAGCCTATCAGTAGTACTGGATGGACCTGCCTCTTGAGCGTATTATGGAGGTGTGTGGCTCAAACACCTATCAAGATCGAGTATGACGTGGGGATGGCTCTGTGTATTTTTCTGCATTGTGTGGCGATCGGACCACTATCTGAAGGTATAAACATGCGGTTCATGAAGGAGTAGGCACATACAGTTAGGCATTAGGTAAATTACCTCTTAGTGTGTGTTTTTAAGGACTTGATATATGGGTTTGTTTTGCGCAGTGGTATTATAGTAAGGGGAGAGGCGTCCCCACGCTTGACCTATTGGAATATGAGAGGTGTGGTTTTTAGTTAGTGTGCCGATGTAAACATATTGTGGCGATCTGAGCCTAAGGTTGGAATATGGTTGATTGCGGTATGCAATCTTTTTAATGGAGGTGGTGATAATGCATAATTTGAGGAGAGTACAGAATATGATGCACAGATGAACTGTGTTGATTGTAGACTTTTACACGTTTGACTGAGTTGTTGTGACAGAACAGTAGAACCTATCAGCAGTTAGGGGCGTTTTTCATTTTGGCAGAATCCATTATGCTCATCTATTTGGAGGTGTGAATCTCAGATATATTTTGTAACCTACAATAAAGTTGTTTTGCAATATAATTTGCGTGATCAGTGCTCATTCGGTTAATGGTGATTATATAATACAAACACACTTTTACACATTTATAACTATACTATAATTTGCTGAATTTTTGTACTATTTATCCATTCCTTATTTTGGTTTGGTCTGAATTTTGCACACGGCCACTTGTGATTGGTGGCAACACAGGGGACGGTCTAGTGGGCCTATTTAAGTTTGATTTTTGCACTGTTTGTCAGAAGAAGGGACAGTTTTGGTCCCGAAATGTTACTAAAATAAATTTTTGTTTTTGATGTCAAAAGTCCAGAGAGTGCTTCAAATCATTTGCCTGCTACATACCACTAAGAGCACCCTGGCAGCTGTGGAGAGTTGGTGAGAGTGCAGATACTGAACTTTGCTGTTAAATATACCCCGTGGTATAATGCACCCACATCAGGGCTGAACCAAGCCTACATAGCACCTTCCCTTATTCTCTTTTTTGTGTCTATTGAATTGTTTACAACATGGAGACTAGTGAGGCACTAACACAGGCCGATGTGAACACAGTCACTCTGGGAGCTAGTGGCGATGATAAAGATGAAGACATTCTTATGTTTACAGATGAGGATGCGGATCTCATCAGATTTGGTTCCATAGAGGAACAACAAGTGGAGGAGTCTAATCAATCATTATATAACACATGGGCCAAACTCAAACAGAGAGGAATAGATCTTAACCTGCATGGAACCTATTTGTCTGAGTACCACAAAAAAAGAATGATACCCAGGGGCTTTCGAATTAGGAATGTGCCCACAATAGGTAGATCTAACACTGAATTCTGTATGAACTGGAGCAAAATACTTAATAAATGCTCATTTGATCTCATGCTGTTGGTAATCCGGGAGGCTGGGAGATTACTGGCCAAAGTAAGAATTGAAATAAGGATTTTTGAGAATGATCAATCAACAAAACTAAGGACAGACAACACCTGCGATTGGTTGAATAAACTCACAACACAAGTGAAACTATACAAGCAGGAGCTTATTGCCTTTAAGAATCGCAAATTACAAACTGTATCTCTTGATTATACACACAAAAGTGTTTATCGATGGATGCTGGCACCTGAGGAAAGGAAGTTATTCAGACCAAGGCGGGAGAGACGTTGTACAAAAAGAACTCTCAATACAGTGGATACAAGTTCCGGTGACAGTGCCGAAATAGAAAGTGGAACGGATACAGAAGCACCCACTTCTGTGGGTATTACTACTAGATCTCGTGGGCAACAACAGTGGGAGTCTCCACGTGATGAATTTTCTACAAGGCCCCCCATTGGCTCCATACTCCCAGACATCGGCTCGTTTTTTAGGAAGAGGCCCCGGCCGCATACGAGAAGGGGGGGGGGGCACATCCCGCCGGCCACCAACTCGGAGAAGATAGTGAACAACGTCTTTAACATCAGCTCTAGGGAATTAACTCCAGGTGAAATGTCGCTACTAAACAAAGGACTTTCTTTTGTGCCATATACCAGGATGAATACATTCAATACACTGGTTGATATTCAAAAATTTGGCAGACAGTTACGCTTAAAGGAACATTTTGGCATCACAAGTGATGGTAATCAGCAATTTAGGATTGCAGGGACATTTGATCCAAATTCAAGTAATGCGTCTATCACTACCTATACCAAATACCTTATGAAATTGACAGAAGATATGAGCGATACATCTAGACACTATGACAACCTCTCTACGGATGAGCGACTAGCCTTGAAGACCCTGGGTGATGATCCTACCATCGTGATTCGCCCGGCCGATAAAGGTGGGGCAGTCGTTGTATTGAACGCAACAGACTATAAGAACGAAATCATTCGTCAACTAACTGATGATACAACATATAAGGTGCTTGACAGGGATCCTACACTTGCACTTAAACGGGAGATTGATAACAAGATTGTGACATGGAGTCAAGAGGGATCTATTACAGAACAGGAAGCTAGATTCTTAAGGAAAGACTTTCCAATGACACCAATCTTGTATACACTACCCAAGATTCACAAAGATCCAGTATGCCCCCCAGGGAGACCTATAGTCTCGGCAAGGGGCTCTCTCCTACAATCCTTGGCCATATTTGTAGACTACTTCCTACAACCCTTAGTGAGAAGAATGAGATCCTATATTCAAGACTCAACAACATTTATTCAAAGAATCATCTGTTTGAAAGATATCAGAGAAACTGATTTGCTTGTCACCATGGACGTTTCAAGTCTCTATACGGTTATCCCCCACTCTGCAGGGATAGCAGCTTTAGCGAAGGCGCTAAGACGAATGCCTTATGTTGGCCCACCTGAACACATCTTGATTGATCTTCTGACCATGTGCCTTGAGAAGAATTACTTTAGATTCGATAACACATTCTACCTACAAATTGCAGGCACAGCGATGGGGTCGAATGTGGCCCCATCGCTGGCTAATCTGTTCATGGAGGAGTATGAGACCACATTGATGAATGTCTATGAGAATCCATCTATCAATTTTTATTGCAGATAAATAGATGATTTGTTCCTCATTTGGAAAGATGATGAAGAGTCATTTAAACAATGGGTACTGACACTCAATACACTGGAAAGTACCATTAGGTTCCAATATGTGGCCAGTAGAGACACCGTTGACTATCTTGATGTAAGAGTATTTAAAAAAGATGACACATTAGGCACCACGCTCTATAGGAAGAGCACTGATTATAGTAAGGGGAGAGGCGTCCCCACGCTTGACCTATTGGAATATGAGAGGTGTGGTTTTTAGTTAGTGTGCCGATGTAAACATATTGTGGCGATCTGAGCCTAAGGTTGGAATATGGTTGATTGCGGTATGCAATCTTTTTAATGGAGGTGGTGATAATGCATAATTTGAGGAGAATACAGAATATGATGCACAGATGAACTGTGTTGATTGTAGACTTTTACACGTTTGACTGAGTTGTTGTGACAGAACAGTAGAACCTATCAGCAGTTAGGGGCGTTTTCATTTTGGCAGAATCCATTATGCGCATCTATTTGGAGGTGTGAATCTCAGATATATTTTGTAACCTACAATAAAGTTGTTTTGCAATATAATTTGCGTGATCAGTGCTCATTCGGTTAATGGTGATTATATAATACAAATACACTTTTACACATTTATAACTATACTATAATTTGCTGAATTTTTGTACTATTTATCCATTCCTTATTTTGGTTTGGTCTGAATTTTGCACACGGCCACTTGTGATTGGTGGCAACACAGGGGAGGGTCTAGTGGGCCTATTTAAGTTTGATTTTTGCACTGTTTGTTTGTCAGAAGAAGGGACAGTTTTGGTCCCGAAACGTTACTAAAATACATTTTTGTTTTTGATGTCAAAAGTCCAGAGAGTGCTTCAAATCATTTGCCTGATATATATATATATATATATATATATATATATATATATATATATATATATATATATATATATATATAACTTTCAGTATGAAACAAAATATAGAACTTTTAAAAAATATTTTATAGCAGAGTCAACAAAAGATTAATACAGAGAGAAGGTCAACTCAGGAATATATTTGTTCTGAAACTTTTCAAAACTAGTCCAGAAATGGATTAGATGAGTACTGGATAAAGATCTGTAGCAGTTTAGAAACCAGTATTCTCAAATTTGCTGTAGAAGCAACATTATCAGGCCCCAAATTTTTTACTTACCTGTGCCTCAGTCTGCAGTAAAAAGGGCATCTCAGAGCACGGGGCAAAACGGTACCAGGGGGCAATGCTATCTAAAAGGTCTCAGACACAATACAGGTTAACTCATTGGAGCAGTGACTGATTTGCAAGGAGAAACCCTCTCACTAAAAATGAGCTAAATTGCAGATCCAAGAGATGCCAGCAAACTACAAAAACAGAATTTATGCTTACCTGATAAATTACTTTCTCCAACGGTGTGTCCGGTCCACGGCGTCATCCTTACTTGTGGGATATTCTCTTCCCCAACAGGAAATGGCAAAGAGCCCAGCAAAGCTGGTCACATGATCCCTCCTAGGCTCCGCCTACCCCAGTCATTCGACCGACGTACAGGAGGAAATATGCATAGGAGAAACCATATGATACCGTGGTGACTGTAGTTAGAGAAAATAATTCATCAGACCTGATTAAAAAAACCAGGGCGGGCCGTGGACCGGACACACCGTTGGAGAAAGTAATTTATCAGGTAAGCATAAATTCTGTTTTCTCCAACATAGGTGTGTCCGGTCCACGGCGTCATCCTTACTTGTGGGAACCAATACCAAAGCTTTAGGACACGGATGAAGGGAGGGAGCAAATCAGGTCACCTAAATGGAAGGCACCACGGCTTGCAAAACCTTTCTCCCAAAAATAGCCTCCGAAGAAGCAAAAGTATCAAATTTGTAAAATTTGGCAAAAGTGTGCAGTGAAGACCAAGTCGCTGCCTTACATATCTGGTCAACAGAAGCCTCGTTCTTGAAGGCCCATGTGGAAGCCACAGCCCTAGTGGAGTGAGCTGTGATTCTTTCAGGAGGCTGCCGTCCGGCAGTCTCATAAGCCAATCGGATAATGCTTTTAAGCCAAAAAGAAAGAGAGGTAGAAGTTGCTTTTTGACCTCTCCTTTTACCAGAATAAACAACAAACAAAGAAGATGTTTGTCTGAAATCTTTAGTAGCCTCTAAATAGAATTTTAGAGCACGGACTACGTCCAGATTGTGTAACAAACGTTCCTTCTTTGAAACTGGATTCGGACACAAAGAAGGTACAACTATCTCCTGGTTAATATTTTTGTTGGAAACAACTTTTGGAAGAAAACCAGGCTTAGTACGCAAAACCACCTTATCTGCATGGAACACCAGATAGGGCGGAGAACACTGCAGAGCAGATAACTCTGAAACTCTTCTAGCAGAAGAAATTGCAACCAAAAACAAAACTTTCCAAGATAATAACTTAATATCTACGGAATGTAAGGGTTCAAACGGAACCCCTTGAAGAACTGAAAGAACTAGATTTAGACTCCTGGGAGGAGTCAAAGGTCTGTAAACAGGCTTGATTCTAACCAGAGCCTGAACAAACGCTTGAACGTCTGGCACAGCTGCCAGCCTTTTGTGAAGTAGAACAGATAAAGCAGAGATCTGTCCCTTCAGAGAACTTGCAGATAATCCTTTCTCCAAACCTTCTTGTAGAAAGGATAGAATCTTAGGAATTTTTATCTTGTTCCATGGGAATCCTTTAGATTCACACCAACAGATATATTTTTTCCATATTTTATGGTAAATCTTTCTAGTTACAGGCTTTCTAGCCTGAATCAGAGTATCTATTACAGAATCTGAAAACCCACGCTTTGATAAAATCAAGCGTTCAATCTCCAAGCAGTCAGTTGGAGGGAAACCAGATTCGGATGTTCGAATGGACCTTGAACAAGAAGGTCCTGTCTCAAAGGTAGCTTCCATGGTGGAGCCGATGACATATTCACCAGGTCTGCATACCAAGTCCTGCGTGGCCACGCAGGAGCTATCAAGATCACCGAAGCCCTCTCCTGATTGATCCTGGCTACCAGCCTGGGAATGAGAGGAAACGGTGGGAATACATAAGCTAGGTTGAAGGTCCAAGGTGCTACTAGTGCATCTACTAGAGTCGCCTTGGGATCCCTGGATCTGGACCCGTAACAAGGAACCTTGAAGTTCTGACGAGAGGCCATCAGATCCATGTCTGGAATGCCCCATAATTGAGTTATTTGGGCAAAGATTTCCGGATGGAGTTCCCACTCCCCCGGATGGAATGTCTGACGACTCAGAAAATCCGCTTCCCAATTTTACACTCCTGGGATGTGGATTGCAGACAAGTGGCAGGAGTGATCCTCCGCCCATTGAATTATCTTGGTCACTTCCTCCATCGCCAGGGAACTCCTTGTTCCCCCCTGATGGTTGATATATGCAACAGTCGTCATGTTGTCTGATTGAAACCTTATGAATTTGGCCCTTGCTAGATGAGGCCAAGCTTTGAGAGCATTGAATATCGCTCTCAGTTCCAGAATGTTTATCGGGAGAAGAGATTCTTCCCGAGACCATAGACCCTGAGCTTTCAGGGGTTCCCAGACCGCGCCCCAGCCCACCAGACTGGCGTCGGTCGTGACAATGACCCACTCTGGTCTGCGGAAGCTCATTCCCTGTGACAGGTTGTCCAGGATCAGCCACCAACGGAGTGAATCTCTGGTCTTTTGATCTACTTGAATCGTCGGAGACAAGTCTGTATAATCCCCATTCCACTGTCTGAGCATGCACAGTTGTAATGGTCTTAGATGAATTCGTGCAAAAGGAACTATGTCCATTGCTGCAACCATCAATCCTATTACTTCCATGCACTGCGCTATGGAAGGACGAAGAACAGAATGAAGTACTTGACAAGAGCTTAGAAGTTTTGATTTTCTGACCTCTGTCAGAAAAATCCTCATTTCTAAGGAATCTATTATTGTTCCCAAGAAGGGAACTCTTGTTGACGGGGACAGAGAACTTTTTTCTTTGTTCACTTTCCATCCGTGAGATCTGAGAAAGGCTAGGACGATGTCCGTATGAGCCTTTGCTTTTGACAGAGACGACGCTTGAATCAGGATGTCGTCCAAGTAAGGTACTACTGCAATGCCCCTTGGTCTTAGAACCGCTAGAAGGGACCCTAGTACCTTTGTGAAAATTCTCGGAGCAGTGGCTAATCCGAATGGAAGTGCCACAAACTGGTAATGCTTGTCCAGAAAAGCGAACCTTAGGAACTGATGATGTTCCTTGTGGATAGGAATATGTAGGTATGCATCCTTTAAATCCACCGTGGTCATAAATTGACCTTCCTGGATGGTAGGAAGGATCGTTCGAATGGTTTCCATTTTGAACGATGGAACCCTGAGAAATTTGTTTAGGATCTTGAGATCTAAAATTGCTCTTCCACCCGCTTGGGTATAGGAAAAGCATCGGGGGGCACCGGAACCTCTAGGAACTTGTCCATCTTACATAATTTCTCTGGAATGACCAAATTGTCACAATCATCCAGAGTAGATAATACCTCCTTAAGCAGTGCGCGGAGATGTTCTAATTTAAATTTAAATGTTACAACATCAGGTTCAGCTTGTTGAGAAATTTTTCCTGAATCTGAAATTTCTCCCTCAGACAAAACCTCCCTCCTGGCCCCTTCAGATTGGTGTGAGGGTATGTCAGAACAGTTATCATCAGCGTCCTCTTGCTCTTCAGTGTTTAAAACAGAGCAATCGCGCTTTCTCTGATAAGTAGGCATTTTGGATAAAATGTTTGCAATAGAATTATCCATTACAGCCGTTAATTGTTGCATGGTAATAAGTATTGGCGCACTAGATGTACTAGGGGCCTCTTGTGTGGGCAAAACTGGTGTAGACACAGAAGGGGATGATGCAGTATCATGCTTACTCCCCTCATTTGAGGAATCATCTTGGGCAATATCATTATCTGTGGCATCATTGTCCCTACTTTGTTTGGACACTATGGCACAATCATCACATATATTTAAATGGGGAGAAACCTTGGCTTTCATACATATAGAACATCGCTTATCTGATGGTTCAGACATGTTAAACAGGCTTAAACTTGTCAACAAAGCACAAAAAACGTTTTAAAATAAAACCGTTACTGTCACTTTAAATTTTAAACTGAACACACTTTATTACTGAATATGTGAAAAAGTATGAAGGAATTGTTCAAAATTCACCAAAATTTCACCACAGTGTCTTAAAGCCTTAAAAGTATTGCACACCAAATTTGAAAGCTTTAACCCTTAAAATAACGGAACCGGAGCCGTTTTTACATTTAACCCCTATACAGTCCCAGGTATCTGCTTTGCTGAGACCCAACCAAGCCCAGAGGGGAATACGATACCAAATGACGCCTTCTATAAGCTTTTTCAGTGGTTCTTAGCTCCTCACACATGCATCTGCATGCCTTGCTCTCCAAAAACAACTGCGCATTAGTGGCGCGAAAATGAGGCTCTGCCTATGACTAGAAAAGGCCCCCATCTGAAAAAGGTGTCCAATACAGTGCCTGCCGTTTTTTTACAACAATCCCCAAGATTATAATAACTATTAAGAGTTATAATCTGCCAAATATGCTTAGCAAAGTAATCGTTTTAGCCCAGAAAAATGTCTACCAGTTTTTTAAGCCCTTATAAAGCCCTTTATTCTTACTTAATCTAAGAAAATGGCTTACCGGTCCCCATAGGGGAAATGACAGCCTTCCAGCATTACATAGTCTTGTTAGAAATGTGGCCAGTCATACCTCAAGCAGAAAAGTCTGCCAACTGTTTCCCCCAACTGAAGTTACTTCATCTCAACAGTCCTGTGTGGAAACAGCAATCGATTTTAGTAACGTTTGCTAAAATCATCTTCCTCTTACAAACAGAAATCTTCATCTCTTTTCTGTTTCAGAGTAAATAGTACATACCAGCACTATTTTAAAATAACAAACACTTGATTGAAGGATAAAAACTACATTTAAACACCAAAAAACTCTTAACCATCTCCGTGGAGATGTTGCCGGTGCAACGGCAAAGAGAATGACTGGGGTAGGCGGAGCCTAGGAGGGATCATGTGACCAGCTTTGCTGGGCTCTTTGCCATTTCCTGTTGGGGAAGAGAATATCCCACAAGTAAGGATGACGCCGTGGACCGGACACACCTATGTTGGAGAAAAGTAGCCCCTCATACCCATACTAGCATTGTCCTGTGCCCCATGTTACCACTGCGCTCCAGGTTACCTATAAGCCAAGATGCTGTAGTAAATACCCAGTCCCAGTATCGATGTCGCTCCCCGGATTGTACTCTAATCTCTATACGCAGCTCCTACACTGCCCAGACACAGCGTCATGCTTGAATGTTAGCCCCATGTTACAGATGTGCACCATATTACCGTGTAATGGTAGCACTGCGCATGCGCGAGGCATAGAGAGGCACTCACACAGCTAGGTATGCTTGCAAGCCGCTAGGTCTGTGGGATCAGAGTCTTCTGCAGTCTTCCATTTAACAAAGTAAGTACACGGAACACTGTGCAACATGTTCTGCCTTGGGGCTTTTAAACAGATTTACTCTGCAGCGGAGCCCTCTTATACGTCATAGGTGACGTCATAGGGGGCGGGGTTATACATTGCATACTCCCCTAGAGGGTATGTGTATGTACTATTCCCATAAAGCAAAGGGTGAGAGAGAATAGAGGGCAAGTGTGTGTATTATTCACATAAAGCAGAGGATGAGAGACAAGAGAGTGCATGTGTGTGTACTATTCACATAAAGCAGAGGGTGAGAGAGAATAGAGAGCATGTGTGTGTACTATTCACATAAAGCAGAGGATGAGAGAAAACAGAGGGAATGTGTGTGTACTATTCACATAAAGCAGAGGGTGAGAGAGAAGAGAGGGCATGTGTGTGTACTATTCACATAAAGCAGAGGGTGAGAGAGAATAGAGGGCAAGTGTGTGTACTATTCACATAAAGCAGAGGATGAGAGAGAAGAGAGGGCATGTGTATGTACTATTCACATAAAGCAGAGGATGAGAGAGAAGAGAGGGCATGTGTGTGTACTATTCACATAAAGCAGAGGGTGAGAGAGAAGAGAGGGCATGTGTGTTTACTATTCACATAAAGCAGAGGGTGAGAGAGAAGAGAGGGCATGTGTATGTACTACTCACATAAAGCAGAGGGTGAGAGAGAAGAGAGGGCATGTGTATGTACTATTCACATAAAGCAGAGGGTGAGAGAGAATAGAGGGCATGTGTATTTACTATTCACATACAGCAGAGGGAGAAGAGAGGGTATGTGTGTGTACTATTCACATAAAGCAGAGGGTGAGAAAGAATAGAGGCCATGTGTATTTACTATTCACATACAGCAGAGAGAGAAGAGAGGACATGTGTGTGCGTGGTATTTGCATTAAATAGAAGGATGAGAGAGAAGGAAAGACACGGTATGTTTGTGCACCAAATAGATTTTATCATTGCAACCTGTCTGTACTGAAGCTCATCATTTACATAGTTATTAATAGGGTTAAATCATCTCAGTTTTCTAATTGTGAAGATTACACCATAGATCACTCACTTGCAGAGACATCTGATGGCTGAATATTCTGTACAAGTTCTCTATGTGCTCCTGTGTCTATATTTTCATCACTGTGACCTGTTAGTTCTAATAAACAATAAAAATTAGTTTTTTGGTTATATGGATTAAAGTGCAGTTATCTCACACAATCTGATTATACAGTAATATTACACAACACATAAGTATTTTATTATTTATTGTAATTGGTCTGTCTTCTGGTCCATCATTTACATAACTATTAGTATAGATTAAATATTTTCAGAATCTGAGTTTTCACTTTGTAAATAAACATTAACAGCAGATTGTGCCATAGATCTGTTACCTGCAGAGACGTCTGATGGGGTCTTCATTGGCTGAATATTCTGTACAATTTCTCTATGTGCTCCTGTTTGTAGATTTACAACACTGTGACCTGTTAATTCTAATAAAGAGTAAAATTAGTTGATTTTGTTAAATGGTTATGAAATTATTTTTGTTGCAACTAAAAAAGGCATTTAACATGAATCCCTCTTTACCCTTTAAATGTGTTTTTATTATTTTTGTTGAGTAAAAAACTAAAGTTATAAATCAGACAGCTCATTAGATCACACATGACGCATTCAATGTAGATTTACTTTCTGTCTGTCACGTCTGTAATCTATGCGCATTTCCTGAGTGAGATATTTATTACTACACAGCGTTACCTGAGCTCTCATTTCCTGGGATCTCCATATTCCTTAGTGCTTGGTGAGTCTCCATCATGACGTCGTTGTAAAGCTCCTTGTGTCCCTCTATATACTCCCACTCCTCCATAGAGAAAACATAATTTATGCTTACCTGATAAATTCCTTTCTTCTGTAGTGTGATCAGTCCACGGGTCATCATTACTTCTGGGATATTACTCCTCCCCAACAGGAAGTGCAAGAGGATTCACCCAGCAGAGCTGCATATAGCTCCTCCCCTCTACGTCACTCCCAGTCATTCGACCAAGGACCAACGAGAAAGGAAAAGCCAAGGGTGAAGTGGTGACTGGAGTATAAATTAAAAAAATATTTACCTGCCTTAAAAACAGGGCGGGCCGTGGACTGATCACACTACAGAAGAAAGGAATTTATCAGGTAAGCATAAATTATGTTTTCTTCTGTTAAGTGTGATCAGTCCACGGGTCATCATTACTTCTGGGATACCAATACCAAAGCAAAAGTACACGGATGACGGGAGGGATAGGCAGGCTCTTTATACAGAAGGAACCACTGCCTGAAGAACCTTTCTCCCAAAAATAGTCTCCGATGAAGCAAAAGTGTCAAATTTGTAAAATTTGGAAAAAGTATGAAGCGAAGACCAAGTTGCAGCCTTGCAAATCTGTTCAACAGAGGCCTCATTCTTGAAGGCCCAAGTGGAAGCCACAGCTCTAGTAGAATGAGCTGTAATTCTTTCAGGAGGCTGCTGTCCAGCAGTCTCATAAGCTAAACGAATTATGCTACGAAGCCAAAAAGAAAGAGAGGTAGCGGAAGCTTTTTGACCTCTCCTCTGCCCAGAGTAAATGACAAACAGAGAAGACGTTTGTCGAAATTCCTTAGTTGCCTGTAAGTAAAATTTTAGAGCACGGACTACATCCAGGTTGTGCAGTAGACGTTCCTTCTTTGAAGAAGGATTTGGGCATAAAGAAGGAACAACAATCTCTTGATTGATATTCCTGTTAGTAACTACCTTAGGTAAGAACCCAGGTTTAGTACGCAGGACTACCTTATCCGAATGAAAAATCAAATAAGGAGAATCACAATGTAAGGCTGATAATTCAGAGACTCTTCGAGCCGAGGAAATAGCCATTAAAAATAGAACTTTCCAAGATAACAACTTTATATCAATGGAATGAAGGGGTTCAAACGGAACGCCCTGTAAAACATTAAGAACAAGGTTTAAACTCCATGGTGGAGCAACAGTTTTAAACACAGGCTTAATTCTGGCCAAAGCCTGACAAAAAGCCTGGACGTCAGGAACTTCTGACAGACGTTTGTGTAACAGAATGGACAGAGCTGAGATCTGTCCCTTTAATGAACTAGCAGATAAACCCTTTTCTAAACCTTCTTGTAGAAAAGACAATATCCTAGGAATCCTAACCTTACTCCAAGAGTAACCTTTGGATTCACACCAATATAGGTATTTACGCCATATCTTATGGTAAATCTTTCTGGTAACAGGTTTCCTAGCCTGTATTAAGGTATCAATAACTGACTCAGAAAATCCACGTCTTGATAAAATCAAGCGTTCAATTTCCAAGCAGTCAGCTTCAGAGAAGTTAGATTTTGATGTTTGAAGGGACCCTGTATCAGAAGGTCCTGTTTCAGAGGTAGAGACCAAGGTGGACAGGATGACATGTCCACCAGGTCTGCATACCAAGTCCTGCGTGGCCACGCAGGTGCGATTAGAATCACTGATGCTCTCTCTTGTTTGATTCTGGCAATCAATCGAGGAAGCAACGGGAAGGGTGGAAACACGTAAGCCATCCTGAAGTCCCAAGGTGCTGTCAGAGCATCTATCAGGACTGCTCCTGGATCCCTGGATCTGGACCCGTAACGAGGAAGCTTGGCGTTCTGTCGAGACGCCATGAGATCTATCTCTGGTTTGCCCCAACGTCGAAGTATTTGGGCAAAGACCTCCGGATGAAGTTCCCACTCCCCCGGATGAAAAGTCTGACGACTTAAGAAATCCGCCTCCCAGTTCTCCACTCCCGGGATGTGGATTGCTGACAGGTGGCAAGAGTGAGACTCTGCCCAGCAAATTATCTTTGATACTTCCATCATAGCTAGGGAGCTTCTTGTCCCTCCCTGATGGTTGATGTAAGCTACAGTCGTGATGTTGTCCGACTGAAACCTGATGAACCCCCGAGTTGTCAACTGGGGCCAAGCCAGGAGGGTATTGAGAACTGCTCTCAATTCCAGAATGTTTATTGGCAGGAGACTCTCCTCCTGACTCCATTGTCCCTGAGCCTTCAGAGAATTCCAGACGGCACCCCAACCTAGAAGGCTGGCGTCTGTTGTTACAATTGTCCAGTCTGGTCTGCTGAATGGCATCCCCCTGGACAGATGTGGCCGAGAAAGCCACCATAGAAGAGAATTTCTGGTCTCTTGATCCAGATTCAGAGAAGGGGATAAGTCTGAGTAATCCCCATTCCACTGACTTAGCATGCACAGTTGCAGTGGTCTGAGGTGTAAGCGTGCAAAGGGTACTATGTCCATTGCCGCTACCATTAAGCCGATTACCTCCATGCATTGAGCCACTGACGGGTGTTGAATGGAATGAAGGGTGCGGCAAGCACTTTGAAGTCTTGTTAGCCTGTCCTCTGTCAGGTAAATCTTCATTTCTACCGAATCTATAAGAGTCCCCAGGAAGGGAACTCTTGTGAGTGGAACGAGTGAACTTTTCTTTTCGTTCACCTTCCATCCATGTGACCTTAGAAATGCCAGCACTAACTCTGTATGAGACTTGGCAGTTTGAAAGCTTGAAGCTTGTATCAGAATGTCGTCTAGGTATGGAGCTACCGAGATTCCCCGCGGTCTTAGTACCGCCAGAAGAGCACCCAGAACCTTTGTGAAGATTCTTGGAGCTGTAGCCAATCCGAATGGAAGAGCCACAAACTGGTAATGCCTGTCTAGGAAGGCATACCTTAGGTACCGATAATGATCTTTGTGAATCGGTATGTGAAGGTAAGCATCTTTTAAATCTACAGTGGTCATGTATTGACCCTCTTGGATCATAGGTAAAATTGTCCGAATAGTCTCCATCTTGAACGATGGAACTCTTAGGAATTTGTTTAGGATCTTTAAGTCCAGGATTGGTCTGAAAGTTCCCTCTTTTTTGGGAACCACAAACAGATTTGAGTAAAACCCCTGTCCCTGTTCCGATCGTGGAACTGGATGGATTACTCCCATTAACAAGAGCTCTTGTACGCAGCGTAGAAACGCCTCTTTCTTTGTCTGGATTGTTGACAATCTTGACAGATGAAATCTCTCTCTTGGAGGAGAGTATTTGAAGTCCAGAAGGTATCCCTGAGATATTATCTCTAGCGCCCAGGGATCCTGAACATCTCTTGCCCAAGCCTGGGCGAAGAGAGAAAGTCTGCCCCCCACTAGATCCGATCCCGGATCGGGGGCCCTCAATTCATGCTGTTTTAGGGGCAGCAGCAGGTTTCCTAGTCTGCTTGCCCTTGTTCCAGGACTGGTTAGGTTTCCAGCCTTGTCTGTAGCGAGCAACAGCTCCTTCCTGTTTTGGTGCAGAGGAAGTTGATGCTGCTCCTGCTTTGAAATTACGAAAGGAACGAAAATTAGACTGTCTAGTCTTGGCTTTGGCTTTGTCCTGAGGCAGGGCATGGCCTTTACCTCCTGTAATGTCAGCGATAATCTCTTTCAACCCGGGCCCGAATAAGGTCTGCCCTTTGAAAGGTATATTAAGCAATTTAGACTTAGAAGTAACATCAGCTGACCAGGATTTTAGCCACAGCGCCCTGCGTGCCTGAATGGCGAATCCTGAATTCTTCGCCGTAAGTTTAGTAAGATGTACTACGGCCTCCGAAATGAATGAATTAGCTAGTTTAAGGACTCTAAGCCTGTCCGTAATGTCGTCCAGAGTAGCTGAACCAATGTTCTCTTCCAGAGACTCAATCCAGAATGCCGCTGCAGCCGTGATCGGCGCAATGCATGCAAGGGGTTGCAGGGA